>NC_091537.1:49408863-49711893 GCF_042242935.1 Bactrocera oleae | reverse complement strand
AGCTATATGCTGTAGTCATCCGCTCTATACAACTTCTTCGGATATTGCATTATTTGCTGAAGTTATAATCCATGCCAAATTTCGTGAAGATACCTCGTCAAATAAAAAAGTTTTCCATGCAAGCGCTTTACTCCGGTCATTCCGTTAATATGGTAGCTATATGCTGTAGTCATCCGATCTATACAACTTCTTCGGATATTGCATTATTGCCTGAAGTTATAATCGATGCCAAATTTCGTGAAGATACCTTTGTCAAATAAGCAAGTTTTCCATGTGAGCACTTTGCTCTGATCGTTAAGTTAATATGGCAGCAATACGATATAGTCATCTGATAAAGACAATTTTTCGGAGATTGCATTATTGGCTGAAGTGATAATCCATCCCTGATTTTGGGGAGATACCTCTTCAAATGAGAAAGTTTTCCACACAAGAATTTTAGTCCGAACGTTCAGTTTGTATTTCAGCTATTTGATATAGTCATCCGATCTACACAATTTCTTCGACAATTACTTTGTATTATAGGCTGAAGTAATAATCCATCCCTGATATTGGGAAGATACCTCGTCAAATGAGACAGTTTTCCACGCAAGAACTTTAGTCCGAACGTTCAGTTTGTATTTCAGCTATATGATATGGTCATCCGATCTACACAATTTCTTCGGCAATTACTTTGTTGTTTAAGAAAATAAATCATGCCAAATTTCGTGAAGATACCTCGTCAAATAAAAAAGTTGTCCATTCAAGCGCTTTACTCCGGTCATTCCGTTAATATGGTAGCTATATGCTGTAGTCATCCGATCTATACAACTTCTTCGGAGATTGCATTATTGGCTGAAGTTAATCTGAAGTAATTATCCATGCCTGATATTGGGAAGATACCTCGTGAAATGAGGAAGTTTTCCACGCAAGAACTTAAGTCCGAACGTTCAGTTTGTATTTCAGCTATATGATATAATCATCCGATCTACAAAATTTCTTCGGCAATTACTTTGTTGTTTAAGAATAAATCATGCCAAATTACGTGAAGATACCTCGTGAAACTAAAAAGTTTTCCATGCAAGCACAATGTACCGATCGTTCAGCTGATATGGCAGCTATATGCTATAGTCTTCTGATAAAAATAATTTTTCGGAGATTGCATTATTGGCTGAAGTGATAATCCATCCCTGATTTTGGGGAGATACCTCTTCAAATGAGAAAGTTTTCCACACAAGAATTTTTGTCCGAACGTTCAGTTTGTATTTCAGCTATTTGATATAGTCATCCGATCTACACAATTTCTTCGACAATTACTTTGTATTATAGGCTGAAGTAATAATCCATCCCTGATATTGGGAAGATACCTCGTCAAATGAGACAGTTTTCCACGCAAGAACTTTAGTCCGAACGTTCAGTTTGTATTTCAGCTATATGATATGGTCATCCGATCTACACAATTTTTTCGGCAATTACTTTGTTGTTTAAGAAAATAAATCATGCCAAATTTCGTGAAGATACCTCGTCAAATAAAAAAGTTGTCCATTCAAGCGCTTTACTCCATTCATTCCGTTAATATGGTAGCTATATGCTGTAGTCATCCGATCTATACAACTTCTTCGGAGATTGCATTATTGGCTGAAGTTAATCTGAAGTAATTATCCATGCCTGATATTGGGAAGATACCTCGTGAAATGAGGAAGTTTTCCACGCAAGAACTTAAGTCCGAACGTTCAGTTTGTATTTCAGCTATATGATATAATCATCCGATCTACAAAATTTCTTCGGCAATTACTTTGTTGTTTAAGAAAATAAATCATGCCAAATTTCGTGAAGATACCTCGTGAAACTAAAAAGTTTTCCATGCAAGCACAATGTACCGATCGTTCAGCTGATATGGCAGCTATATGCTATAGTCTTCTGATAAAAATAATTTTTCGGAGATTGCATTATTGGCTGAAGTGATAATCCATCCCTGATTTTGGGGAGATACCTCTTCAAATGAGACAGTTTTCCACGCAAGAACTTTAGTCCGAACGTTCAGTTTGTATTTCAGCTATATGATATGGTCATCCGATCTACACAATTTCTTCGGCAATTACTTTGTTGTTTAAGAAAATAAATCATGCCAAATTTCGTGAAGATACCTCGTCAAATAAAAAAGTTGTCCATTCAAGCGCTTTACTCCGGTCATTCCGTTAATATGGTAGCTATATGCTGTAGTCATCCGATCTATACAACTTCTTCGGATATTGCGTTATTGCCTGAAGTTATAATCGATGCCAAATTTCGTGAAGATACCTTGTCAAATAAGACAGTTTACCATGTAAGCACTTTGCTCCGATCGTTCAGTTAATATGGCAGCTATACGATATAGTCATCTGATCTATACAATGACTTCGGAGATTGCATTATTGCAATAATCCATGCCAAATTTCGTGAAGATACCTCGTCAAATAAAAAAGTTTTTCACGCAAGAACTTTAGTCCGATCGTTCAGTTAATAGGGCAGCTATATGATTTAGTCTTTCGGTCTATTAAAATTGGTTGGACAATGCATTATTGCAATAATCCATGCCAAATTTCGTGGATATACCTCGTTCAATAAAAAAGTTTTCCATGCAAGAACTTTAGTCCGATCGTACAGTTAATATGACAGGTATATGCTATGGTCATCTGATAAAGACAATTTTTTGGAGATTTCATTATTGGCTGAAGTAATAATCCATACCTGATATTGGGAAGGTACCTCGTCAAATGAGAAAGTTTTCCACGCAAGAAATTTAGTCCGAACGTTCAGTTTGTATTTCAGCTATATGATATGGTCATCCGATCTACACAATTTCTTCGGCAATTACATTGTTGCCTAAGAAAATAACTTATGCCAATTTTAGTGAAGATACCTCGTGAAATAAAAAAGTGTTCCATGCAAGCACTTTGTTCCGATCGTTCAGCTGATATGCCAGCTATATGCTATAGTCTTCTAATAAATATAATTTTTCGGAGATTGCATTATTGGCTGAAGTGATAATCCATCCTTGATTTTGGGGAGATACCTCTTCAAATGAGAAAATTTTCCACGCAAGAACTTTAGTCCGAACGTCCAGTTTGTATTTCAGCTATATGCTATAGTCATCCGATCTACACAATTTCTTCGGCAATTACTTTGTTGCCTAAGAAAATAACTTATGCTAATTTGCGTGAAGATACCTCGTGAAATAAAAAAGTGTTCCATGCAAGCACTTTACTCCGATCGTTCAGTTAATATGGTAGCTATATGCTGTAGTCATCCGATCAATACAACTTCTTCGGATAATGCATTATTGGCTGAAGTTATAATCCATGCCAAATTTAGTGATTATAACTTGTCAAATAAGAAAGTTTTCTTTGTAAGCACTTTGCTCTGATCATTCAGTTAATATGGTAGCTATATGCTGTAGTCATCCGATCTATACAACTTCTTCGGATATTGCGTTATTGCCTGAAGTTATAATCGATGCCAAATTTCGTGAAGATACCTCGTCAAATAAAAAAGTTTTTCACGCAAGAACTTTAGTCCGATCGTTCAGTTTGTATTTCAGCTATATGATATAGTCATCCGATCAACACAACTTCTTCGGCAATTTATTTGTTGCCTAAGAAAATAACTTATGCCAATTTTCGTGAAGAGACCTCGTGAAATAAAAAAGTGTTCCATGCAAGCATTTTACTCCGATCGTTCAGTTAATATGGTAGCTATATGCTGTAGTCACCCGATCTATACAACTTCTTTGGATATTGCATTATTGGCTGAAGTTATAATCCATGCCAAATTTCGTGATTATACCTTGTCAAATAAGAAAGTTTTCCATGTAAGCACCTTGCTCCGATCGTTCAGTTAATATGGCAGCTATACGATATAGTCATCTGATCTATACAATGACTTCGTAGATTGCATTATTGCTATAATCCATGCCAAATTTCGTGAAGATACCTCGTCAAACAAAAAAGATTTACATGCAAGAACTTTACTCCGATCTTTCAGCTAATATGGTAGCTATATGCTGTAGTCTTCCCATCTATACAATGTCTTCGGATATTGCATTATTGGCTGAAGTTGTAATCCATGCCAAATTTTGTGAAGATACTTGTCAAATAAGAAAGTTTTCCATGCATGCATTTTAACCCGGTCGTTCAGATTTTATTGCAGCTATATGCTATAGTCATCTGATTAATACAATTTCGTCGGCGATTACTTTGTTGCCTAAGAAAATAACTCATGCCAAATTTCGTGTAGATACCTCGTCAAATAAAAAAGTTGGTCGTGAAAGCACTTTACTCCGATCGTTCAGTTAATATGGTAGCTTTATGCTGTAGTCATCCGATCTATACAATTTCTTCGGATATTGCATTATTGGCTGAAGTTATAATCCATGCCAAAGTTCGTGAAGATACCTTGTCAAATAAGAAAGTTTTTCTTGCATGCATTTTAATCCAGTCGTTCAGTTTTTATTGCAGCTATATGCCATAGTCATCTGATTAATACAATTTCTTCGGCGAATACTTTGTTGCCTAAGAAAATCACTTATGCCAAATTTCGTGTAGATACCTTGTCAAATAAGAATATTTTCCATGTAAGCACTTTGCTTCGATCGTTCAGTTAATATGGCCGCTATGCGATATAGTCATCTGATCTATACAATGACTTCGGAGATTGCATTATTGCAATAATGCATGCCAAATTTTGCGAAGGTACCTCGTCAAACAGACAAGATTTCCATGCAAGCACTTTGTTCCGATCGTTCAATTCATATGGCAGCTATATGTTATAGTCATCCGATAAAGACAATTTTTCGGAGATTTCATTATTGGCTGAAGTAATAATCCATGCCTGATATTGGGAAGGTACCTCGTCAAATGAGAAATTTTTCCGCGAGACAATTTTAGTCCGAACGTTCAGTTTGTATTTCAACTATATGATATAGTCATCCGATCTACACAATTTCTTCGGCAATTACTTTGCTGCCTAAGAAAATATCTTATGCCAATTTTCGTGAAGACACCTCGTGAAACTAAAAAGTTTTCCATGCAAGCACTTTACTCCGATCGTTCAGTTAATATGGTAGCTATATGCCGTAGTCATCCGATCTATACAATTTCTTCGGATATTGCATTATTGGCTGAAGTTATAATCCACGCCAAATTTCGAGAAGATACCTTGTCAAACAAGAAAGTTTTCCATGTAAGCACTTTGCTCCGATCGTTAAGTTAATATGGCAGCTATACGATATAGTCATCTGATCTATACAATGACTTTGGAGATTGCATTATTGCTATAATCCATGCCAAATTTCGTGCTATAGTCTTCTGATAAATATAATTTTTCGGAGATTGCATTATTGGCTGAAGTGATAATAAATCCTTGATTTTGGGGAGATACCTCTTCAAATGAGAAAATTTTCCACGCAAGAACTTTAGTCCGAACGTCCAGTTTGTATTTCAGCTATATGCTATAGTCATCCGATCTACACAATTTCTTCGGCAATTACTTTGTTGCCTAAGAAAATAACTTATGCTAATTTGCGTGAAGATACCTCGCGAAATAAAAAAGTGTTCCATGCAAGCACTTTACTCCGATCGTTCAGTTAATATGGTAGCTATATGCTGTAGTCATCCGATCAATACAACTTCTTCGGATAATGCATTATTGGCTGAAGTTATAATCCATGCCAAATTTAGTGATTATAACTTGTCAAATAAGAAAGTTTTCCATGTAAGCACTTTGCTCTGATCATTCAGTTAATATGGTAGCTATATGCTGTAGTCATCCGATCTATACAACTTCTTCGGATATTGCGTTATTGCCTGAAGTTATAATCGATGCCAAATTTCGTGAAGATACCTCGTCAAATAAAAAAGTTTTTCACGCAAGAACTTTAGTCCGATCGTTCAGTTTGTATTTCAGCTATATGATATAGTCATCCGATCAACACAACTTCTTCGGCAATTTATTTGTTGCCTAACAAAATAACTTATGCCAATTTTCGTGAAGAGACCTCATGAAATAAAAAAGTGTTCCATGCAAGCATTTTACTCCGATCGTTCAGTTAATATGGTAGCTATATGCTGTAGTCATCCGATCTATACAATTTCTTCGGATATTGCATTATTGGCTGAAGTTATAATCCACGCCAAATTTCGTGAAGATACCTTGTCAAATAAGAAAGCTTTCCATGTAAGCACTTTGCTCCGATCGTTAAGTTAATATGGCAGCTATACGATATAGTCATCTGATCTATGCAATGACTTTGGAGATTGCATTATTGCTATAATCCATGCCAAATTTCGTGCTATAGTCTTCTGATAAATATAATTTTTCGGAGATTGCATTATTGGCTGAAGTGATAATCCATCCCTGATTTTGGGGAGATACCTTTTCAAATGAGAAAGTTTTCCACGCAAGAACTTTAGTCCGAACGTTCAGTTTGTATTTCAGCTATATGATATAGTCATCCGATCTACACAATTTCTTCGGCAATTACTTTGTTGCCTAAGAAAATAACTTATGCTTATTTGCGTGAAGATACCTCGTGAAATAAAAAAGTGTTCCATGCAAGCACTTTGTTCCGATCGTTCAGCTGATATGCCAGCTATATGCTATAGTCTTCTGATAAATATAATTTTTCGGAGATTGCATTATTGGCTGAAGTGATAATCCATCCCTGATTTTGGGGAGATACCTCTTCAAATGAGAAAATTTTCCACACAAGAATTTTAGTCCGAACGTTCAGTTTGTATTTCAGCTATTTGATATGGTAATCCGATCTACACAATTTCTTCGACAATTACTTTGTATTATAGGCTGAAGTAATAATCCATACCTGATATTGGGAAGATACCTCGTCAAATGAGACAGTTTTCCACGCAAGAACTTTAGTCCGAACGTTCAGTTTGTATTTCAGCTATATGATATGCTCATCCGATCTACACAATTTCTTCGGCAATTACTTTGTTGCCTAAGAAAATAACTTATGCCAATTTTCGTGAAGAGACCTCGTGAAATAAAAAAGTGTTCCACGCAAGCACTTTACTCCGATCGTTCAGTTAATATGGTAGCTATATGCTGTAGTCATCCGATCAATAAAACTTCTTCGGATAATGCATTATTGGCTGAAGTTGTAATCCATGCCAAATTTAGTGATTATAACTTGTCAAATAAGAAAGTTTTCCATGTAAGCGCTTTACTCCGGTCATTCCGTTAATATGGTAGCTATATGCTGTAGTCATCCGATTTATACAACTTCTTCGGATATTGCATTATTGCCTGAAGTTATAATCGATGCCAAATTTCGTGAAGATACCTTTGTCAAATAAGAAAGTTTTCCATGTGAGCACTTTGCTCTGATCGTTAAGTTAATATGGCAGCAATACGATATAGTCATCTGATAAAGACAATTTTTCGGAGATTTCGTTATTGGCTGAAGTAATAATCCATACCTGATATTGGAAGGTACCTCGCCAAATGAGAAAGTTTTCCACGCAAGAAATTTAGTCCGAACGTTCAGTTTGTATTGCAGCTATATGATATGGTCATCCGATCTACACAATTTCTTCGGCAATTACATTGTTGCCTAAGAAAATAACTTATGCCAATTTTAGTGAAGATACCTCGTGAAACTTTTTCAAGTTTTCCATGCAAGCACTTTACTCCGATCGATCAGGTAATATGGTAGCTATATGCTGTAGTCATCCGATCTATACAATTTCTTCGGATATTGCATTATTGGCTGAAGTTATAATCCACGCCAAATTTCGAGAAGATACCTTGTCAAACAAGAAAGTTTTCCATGTAAGCACTTTGCTCCGATCGTTCAGTTAATATGGCAGCTATACGATATAGTCATCTGATCTATACAATGACTTCGGAGATTGCATTATTGCAATAATCCATGCCAAATTTCGTGAAGATACCTCGTCAAACAAAAAAGATTTCCATGCAAGCACTTTGTTCCGATCGTTCAGCTGATATGGCAGCTATATGCTATAGTCTTCTGATAAATATAATTTTTCGGAGATTGCATTATTGGCTGAAGTGATAATCCATCCCTGATTTTGGGGAGATACCTCTTCAAATGAGAAAGTTTTCCACACAAGAATTTTAGTGCGAACGTTCAGTTTGTATTTCAGCTATTTGATATAGTCATCCGATCTACACAATTTCTTCGACAATTACTTTGTATTATAGGCTGAAGTAATAATCCATACCTGATATTGGGAAGATACCTCGTCAAATGAGACAGTTTTCCACGCAAGAACTTTAGTCCGAACGTTCAGTTTGTATTTCAGCTATATGATATGCTCATCCGATCTACACAATTTCTTCGGCAATTACTTTGTTGCCTAAGAAAATAACTTATGCCAATTTTCGTGAAGAGACCTCGTGAAATAAAAAAGTGCTCCACGCAAGCACTTTACTCCGATCGTTCAGTTAATATGGTAGCTATATGCTGTAGTCATCCGATCAATACAACTTCTTCGGATAATGCATTATTGGCTGAAGTTGTAATCCATGCCAAATTTAGTGATTATAACTTGTCAAATAAGAAAGTTTTCCATGTAAGCACTTTGCTCTGATCGTTCAGTTAATATGGTAGCTATATGCTGTAGTCATCCGCTCTATACAACTTCTTCGGATATTGCATTATTTGCTGAAGTTATAATCCATGCCAAATTTCGTGAAGATACCTCGTCAAATAAAAAAGTTTTCCATGCAAGCGCTTTACTCCGGTCATTCCGTTAATATGGTAGCTATATGCTGTAGTCATCCGATCTATACAACTTCTTCGGATATTGCATTATTGCCTGAAGTTATAATCGATGCCAAATTTCGTGAAGATACCTTTGTCAAATAAGCAAGTTTTCCATGTGAGCACTTTGCTCTGATCGTTAAGTTAATATGGCAGCAATACGATATAGTCATCTGATAAAGACAATTTTTCGGAGATTTCGTTATTGGCTGAAGTAATAATCCATACCTGATATTGGAAGGTACCTCGCCAAATGAGAAAGTTTTCCACGCAAGAAATTTAGTCCGAACGTTCAGTTTGTATTGCAGCTATATGATATGGTCATCCGATCTACACAATTTCTTCGGCAATTACATTGTTGCCTAAGAAAATAACTTATGCCAATTTTAGTGAAGATACCTCGTGAAACTTTTTCAAGTTTTCCATGCAAGCACTTTACTCCGATCGATCAGGTAATATGGTAGCTATATGCTGTAGTCATCCGATCTATACAATTTCTTCGGATATTGCATTATTGGCTGAAGTTATAATCCACGCCAAATTTCGAGAAGATACCTTGTCAAACAAGAAAGTTTTCCATGTAAGCACTTTGCTCCGATCGTTCAGTTAATATGGCAGCTATACGATATAGTCATCTGACCTATACAATGACTTCGGAGATTGCATTATTGCAATAATCCATGCCAAATTTCGTGAAGATACCTCGTCAAACAAAAAAGATTTCCATGCAAGCACTTTGTTCCGATCGTTCAGCTGATATGGCAGCTATATGCTATAGTCTTCTGATAAATATAATTTTTCGGAGATTGCATTATTGGCTGAAGTGATAATCCATCCCTGATTTTGGGGAGATACCTCTTCAAATGAGAAAGTTTTCCACACAAGAATTTTAGTCCGAACGTTCAGTTTGTATTTCAGCTATTTGATATAGTCATCCGATCTACACAATTTCTTCGACAATTACTTTGTATTATAGGCTGAAATAATAATCCGTGCCTGATATTGGGAAGACACCTCATCAAATGAGACAGTTTTCCACGCAAGAACTTTAGTCCGAACGTTCAGTTTGTATTTCAGCTACATGATATGCTCATCCGATCTACACAACTTCTTCGGCAATTACTTTGTTGCCTTAGAAAATAACTTATGCCGATTTTCGTCAAGAGACCTCGTGAAATAAAAAAGGGTTCCATGCAAGCACTTTACTCCGATCGTTCAGTTAATATGGTAGCTATATGCTGTAGTCATCCGATCTATACAACTTCTTCGGATATTGCATTATTGGCTGAAGTTATAATCCATGCCAAATTTCGTGAATATTGTCAAATAAGAAAGTTTTCCATGTAAGCACTTTGCTCTGATCGTTCAGTTAATATGGCAGCTATACGATATAGTCATCTGATCTATACAATGACTTCGGAGATTGCATTATTGCTATAATACATGCCAAATTTCGTGAAGATACCTCGTCAAACAAAAAAGATTTACATGCAAGCACTTTACTCCGATCGTTCAGTTAATATGGTAGCTATATGCTGTAGTCATCTGATATATACAATTTCTTCGGATATTGCATTATTGGCTGAAGTTATAATCCATGCCAAATTTCGTGAAGATAAGTTGTCAAATAAGAAAGTTTTCCATGCATGCATTTTAACCCGGTCGTTCAGATTTTATTGCAGCTATATGCTATAGTCATCTGATTAATACAATTTCGTCGGCGATTACTTTGTTGCCTAAGAAAATAACTCATGCCAAATTTCGTGTAGATACCTCGTCAAATAAAAAAGTTGGTCGTGCAAGCACTTTACTCCGATCTTTCAGTTAATATGGTAGCTATATGCTGTAGTCATCCGATCTATACAATTTATTCGGATATTGCATTATTGGCTGAAGTTATAATCCATGCCAAATTCGTGAAGATACCTTCTCAAATAAGAAAGTTTTCCTTGCATGCATTTTAATCCAGTCGTTCAGTTTTTATTGCAGCTATATGCCATAGTCATCTGATTTATACGATTTCTTCGGCGAATACTTTGTTGCCTAAGAAAATAAATCATGCCAAAGTTCGTGAAGATACCTCGTCAAATAAAAAAGTTTTCCATGCAAGCGCTTTACTCCGGTCATTCCGTTAATATGGTAGCTATATGCTCTAGTCATCCGATCTATACAACTTCTACGGATATTGCATTTTTGCCTGAAGTTATAATCGATGCCAAATTTCGTGAAGATACCTTTGTCAAATAAGAAAGTTTTCCATGTAAAAACATTATTGAAACATTTTTCCATGCAAGAACTTTCCTGCGATTGTTCAGTTAATATGGCAGCTATATGCTATAGTCATCTGATTTATACGATTTCTTCGGCGAATACTTTGTTGCCTAAGAAAATAAATCATGCCAAATTTCGTGAAGATACCTCGTCAAATAAAAAAGTTTTCCATGTAAGCACTTTGCTCCGATCGTTCAGTTAATATGGCAACCCCTGCGGGCAGGGGATAGAATATGCCCGCGGTAAGGCATGCCTGTCATAAAAGGCGACTAAAAGCCAATATGCACTATGACTGTTATTATGTACATTGCTCAGTAATATCAGCATAGTATGTTTAGGAATAGTGCTATTATACTCAGCTTGAACTGATATTTAAAACACTTTAAATGAAAAAGCGAATAAAAAGACATTTGAAGTTCAAGCGACAAATGTCACCAGTCATTTGAGTAATGGGTAGCTCAACTTGCAGTAGTTTAGGCTACGCAGTCTGACCGGAGACTTTCCGGTACCACGGGGAGCAGAAAGCCCTTGGACTTCTGTTCAATCTGCTCATTGGGTTCGGCCCTTTGGGCAGTATCGTGGTGGCTGTGGTTTAAACCTAAATGCTGGAAGAACTGAATTTTCAGTTCGAAAAAAGAAGTTGCACAAGCAACTGGGTGCCGTACCCGAAAACGGAAGAGGTTTTAAGTCGGCCTCTAATCATACCAAGATGGTAGTGTGGACCCAGACACACTGCCATTGGTATCCAAATAATACTTGCAAAAAGCTCGTATTGTTTGGGGCGCATATCAACGCATTGTATTGATACGTTGTGTTTTGGAACACCGTGAGGTAAGGCCGTCGCCGGCAGGTACTCACGTAAATCTACAACGAAAGTTAATATGGCAGCTATACGATATAGTCATCTGATCTATACAATGACTTCGGAGATTGCATTATTGCAATAATCCATGCCAAATATTGCGAAGATACCTCGTCAAACAGAAAAGATTTCCATGCAAGCACTTTGTTCCGATCGTTCAGTTCATATGGCAGCTATATGTTATAGTCATCCGATAAAGTCAATTTTTCGGAGATTTCATTATTGGCTAAAGTAATAATCCATGCCTGACATTGGGAAGGTACCTCGTCAAATGAGAAAGTTTTCCACGCAAGAAATTTAGTCCGAACGTTCAGTTTGTATTTCAGCTATATGATATAGTCATACGATCTACACAATTTCTTCGGCAATTACTTTGTTGCCTAAGAAAATAACTTATGCCAAATTTCGTGTAGATACCTTGTCAAATGAAAAAGTGTTCCATGAAAGCACTTTACTCCGATCGTTCAGTTAATATGGCAGCTATAAGCTGTGGTCATCCGATCTGTACAATTTCTTCGAAGATAACACTATTGCCCAAAGATAAAATCCATGCCAATTTTCGTGAAGATACCTCGTCAAATGAAAAAGTTTTCCTTGTGGTTAAATGAGTAACTCAACACATGATCCCACACACATTCCACACCAACCCTACCACCAAGATCACGCCACACATGAAGGCACACTACACACCACACCGAAGGAGGTAAAAAGGGGACGACGAGCGACCACAAACCCTTTTTTGCGCAACGTCACCGTGAAATCGCTATCTCCGCTACCGACCTCTTTGAAATCGTGGTATTAACTTTTAGTACAAAGGTTGTGAAAATAACATTAATTTAAACCTAAAAAGGGCGTTTTGTGAAAAAAAGGGAAATAACATGTCTTTGGTGAGTGCTAGCATTGTAGCATAGTATTCATTGGTCCTTCGAGCCTTACGGAAAGGCCCTATTAGGAAAAAAATTTTTTTTAATAAAATGAAGAACAAAAGTGCGGAGACGAATACTTATATATAATAATACATAAACCTAAAACAAAAAAAAAATCAAAAGTGTATAGTGAAACAAGCAAGTGCGGTGCAAATGAATATACATATATAAAACAAACAAAAAAAGGAGTATAAAACAAGTAAGGAAGGGCTAAGTTCGGATGTAACCGAACATTTTATACTCTCGCAAAGTCAAATAGTATACTCGTTTGAGATTTCTTTGTGGATTGACTGATATTTTCGGTAGAAGGTCAACTATAGGCACTGGGGTCCACATATTTAGTACTTAGGGGCTTAAACAGTTTTGGTTCGATTTAGACAATTTTTGGCCACAAGGTGGCATACTTTAATCGCATTATTCACGCAAAGTTTTATCCCGATACAGTCATTGTTGCCTGATTTGCATAATGGAAAGTGAAAGAATCAGATGGAATTGAAAATGGTGTTATATGGTAAATAGGCGTGGTTTTAGTCCGATTTCGCCCATTTTCGCACTTTAACATAGAAATATGAAAAAAGTTTTATGTACCGAATTTGGTTCAAATTGGTTAAGCAGATCTCAAGATATGGGTTTTCACCTAAAAGTGGGCTGTGCCAAACCCACTATCTAATTTTGAATTCGGTTCCTATAAAGTCATCTCATACCATCCCAGAGATAAAATTATTTATTTATCGCGCTTTTAGTAGTTTTTAACAGTGCCGTTATATGGGGAGTGGGCATAGTTGTCACCCGATTTCAACTATTTTCACACTGTAGGTAGAGGTTCTAAAAAATTTGTTTCCAGTAAATTTTGTTATTATAACATTAGCGGTTTACGAGATATGCACATTAAACCTATTAGAGGCGGGACCCCTCCCTAATGTGATCCTGTGTACCAAATAATAGTCTTGTATCTTATTGCGGAGCTTAATGGCGTTTTGTGGGCGTGGCAGTGGTCCAATTACGCCCATCTGCAATACCAACCGTCTCACGGTACCAAGAAACATGTCTACCAAGTTTCATAAAAATTCAAGATCAAGTTAGACCTTGCACGGACGGACAGACAGTCACCCGGATTTCAACACGTCTCTTCATCCTGATCATTCATATATATATAACCCTATATCTAACTCGATTAATTTTAGGTGATACAAACAACCGTTAGGTGAACAAAACTATTATACTCTGTAGCAACAGGTTGCGAGAGTATAAATATACATATACAGTGCCGTAAAAATATATACATATATACAAAAAGTGCGGAAAAATAGATATCAAGATAATATATAAATACACAAAAAACAAATATATATATAATAAATAAATACATAAAAAAGTGCAACAAACGTTTCACATACTGTCTGTGAACAAACATAAATCATATAAAATCCGGGCGCGAAACCTGTGTACAATAACACCAAGTAAACGGGCGCGATTACTAAACACAATATATAATACATATCAACATAATTAAATAGAACCGGGCGCGAAATCAAAAATAAAACACAAAAATCTTATACAACAAACTCAGGAACATACCTACGGGACAAAGGACAACAAAAGAAAGCTCGGACAGTAGAGAGGAGGAACGGATTTTTCTGCATTGGCACACCCACACGTATACACACATCTAAAATACCCTTGATGCGGTACAAAGTGAGTCGTATCGATTCCTTTTACTCATTTATAATTTTTTGGCATTTATGTATGTTGAAAGTAATAAAATCGGGATATATTTAAATATAGCGGTTATGGCCAAACTGTTTTAACGTACGGTTAATTTCGAGACAACCAAATACAGTTTGGTGCATTATATACATTTATATATCCAAAATCCCGAACATATTTATTTATAGGAAACCAAAGCCTATACATGCTTACCTTTGTGTATCCAAACACACAAATTTAATAAACACAAAAAACTAAAAAAAAATTTTTTTCATGTACTTACTGGACCACTTTTTCCGGCAATACTCCTTATGCTTAATAAATCATAAGCAGGATTGCGCAAAATAAGTAAGCAAGGCAAATTGGAAAAATAAATAAAATTCAAACGAAAAAAAAATACATACATATCTACACGGTTACTTGCTAAGTTCATACAAATCTACATACTATATATATCTCATTTTATATACGTTTACATATACGTAACTAACCAAGTTACAAAGCGAATAATTTTTTACATATTTACAAAAACGATACGAACTCAAAAGTGCGTACCTGCACATTATTTATTTTCTTTTGCCGCGTCATTCCGATAGCCAACCTAACAAACATATTCATACATACACACGGCTTAAAATTTGCCTATGTCTGTATACCCTACAACTTGTACTTGGGTACAATATTTAAAAATAGTTAAAATTATTGCTAACAATAAAAGACATTAAACCTAATAATAACAAAATTTCCTAACACTAAGCGTTGCGGTACATAAGATGGAATTATTAAATTTTTTGACAGAAATAAAATGTATTACAACAAAAAACAAGGGCGCAATAACAATCAGTTTAACGAAAAAACAAAGACAAAGTTATACTTGGTTTGAATAGCGCATAACTAGTACACACACAGTACATATATTCAAAATCCATATCGACACTTTTCTGGTAATACCCCTTGTTCTTGTTAAAACACAAGCAAGCAGGATTGCAAACAAAACATTTAAGCATATTACATATGCACATAAATACGAACGTAACGTGCACTCTTCTATACATATATATACATAACACATAACGTGCACTCTTCTTCCTCATTTTAAAAGCGGTAATATACACAATTAACATACATATAAACGAGTACGTAACAATAAATTATAAAACACAAGGAGAGAAAAAAAAGCGGAACTAAATAAAACCCGAGACTAAGAAAACGAAATACGCGTTTGTTATTAGCGAAAACCGGATACAATTTCCTATTTATCTAAAAGGTAATATCTTTATTTATCGAATATCATCAGTGTACACTGAGAGAAAAAATAAATCAAAAAAAAAAAATTTTTTTTTAATTTCACTTTCATCTTTGTAAATCAACGCAGATTCTAAGGAATCTAAACCAAAATAATATCAAAAAGTACCAAAAATGATTTCGGTGCTGCAATACAAAATAAGATAAAAGACATTTCATACATCAAATTCATTCCAGAGAGTGACAGTTTAATACGATACTGCACTCGATTTTCATCTTCGCCGATTCAAGACAATTCTGAATCAGTATTAGAAATCAAAAAAGACAATCTTGACAGTTTTTGGAATCGAAGCTCGTAGCTGCATATAACGCAATCGTAGAATCTGACGACTCAGATCTACCGGAAAATTTCAAAGCTTCGGCTTACGCCAAATACGAAAACTGCTTAGACCAGTTCGAAGAAACAAAAGCAATGATTTCTGACCAATTAAAATTAATAAAGGGAATTGCACCTACTCCACAGCCAAGAGTAGAGCTGCCACAAATTCAATGCCAAGTGGTAAGTCCAGGCATCCATCTCCAGGTGCCCGCATGTGACACAGAAATTTTTCATGGTGATTATGAACAATGACCGTCCTTCCCAGACATGTTTACTGCCGTTTACATAAAAGTTATCAAATGCACAAAAATTGTATCACCTCCGATACAAAACAAAAGGTCAAGCAGGCATAATAGTAAAACAGTTCTCACTAAATGACGATAATTTCAATTTGGCTTGGGAAGCTCTTAAATCAAGATTCGAAAACAAAAGAATATTGGTCGATAAACAAATTTTAATGAACTTGCCAAAAATTCAAAAGGAAACAAGTGAAGAATTTATCAAACTTCAATCCACTGTTTCAAATTGTTTGTCGGTTTTATCGACACAAAATATTCCCACAGACAGCTGGGACCCTATACTGGTAAACATATGCACTGCCGCATTACCAGAAAAATCATTACTTCTATGGGAGCAATCGCTCTTATCACGAAGAAAATGCCCCACGTGGCAACAAATGAAAGATTTCCTAACTACCCAGTACGAAATCGCAGAAAGGGTAGATAAAAAAATGGTCAGAAGGAAAACTGTTCAACACGATCTGAATAGAAGCTTCCACAGACCCTAAGACCCCCAGCTTCTTCAGAAATCAAACGTTCACATCCGAACAGTACAAACAAACGTCATGCGATTATTTTCCGAAAATCTCCCAGTAGTCCACTCCGCGACTATAAATTGAAAACGGTTACCTTTGGCGTCAACTGTGCTCCATATTTAGCCATTCGAACACTGCACGAATTGGCAGAAAATACCAAGTCAGAATTTCCTCTGGCAACCCAGGTGTTAAAAACACAAATATATGTAGACGATATCCTGTCTAGAAGTCACAGTCTTCCACAAGCATACGAAACACTATAACAAGTGGTACAATCCCCCAATACCGCAGGGTTTCCGTTGAAAAAGATAACATTCTAAAAAATATACCAAATGAAAATTTGTTAGATACTAATTTCCTAAAATTCGAAAAGGAAAGTACAACAAAAACTCTGGGGATACAATGGAATGCAATATCTGACCAGTTTTCATACACTATAGAGTCAATATCTGCATTATCCGCCATAACGAAGCGACAAATTCTATCCTCTGTGGCAAAACTTTTCGACCCCGCAGGATGGTTTTCGGAAATTATGATACAAGCTAAAATCCTAATACAAGAATTATGGTTAGATGGAACCGACTGGGACGAACAAGTAAAACCACTTCGTTTAGAAAAATGGTCCCAGTTTGCGAGCAATCTAAATGATATCTCACAGATACAAATCCCACGATGGGTAAATTATGCCCCAGAGCACAAAGTCGAACTACACGGCTTCTGTGACGCTTCTGAAAAGGCATATTGCGCAACTATACCTCCTGCTCAAATATAAACGAGACTTTATCCATAACTCGACAAGGACATGACATATGGCCATACTTTTTTTTGCTTAGGACTGTTATATGATTACATGTCAAATTTGAGCGCGATCTCTCCTATAGTTTTTTTTTTACGGCACTATAAACAAGTCAACCTCGAGTGTGTTTTTCGAATTTTACTATGGAAATTAACGTTGAGCAAAAAGTGTTTGTTTGAAATTTTGTTATTCCAATGGAATAAGTGCGACGGACGCAATGAAAATGTTGCAGAAGGCATATGGGGCGTCTTTTCTATCACGTGCACGTATTTTTGATTGGTATTAGTCGTTCAAGGACGGCCGTACATCGCTGGAAAACTTGCCCCATGATCGTCAATAAACGAAGAAAACGTCGAAAAAGTAAAGAAAATTGTGTTGGAAAATCGTCGTGTGACTGAAAGAGAGATATCTAGTGAGCTCAACATATCAAATGGATCCGCTCATAGCATTATTCACGATGTTTTGGGCATGAGACGTGTGTCTGCTCGACTTGTTCCAAAATCCAGCTCATACGTCTCGTCTTGTACGCGATTATTTGACCAAAAACAACGTAAATATTGTTCCGCAAGCACCGTATTCACCCGACATGGCACCGTGTGACTTTTTTCTTTTCCCTAAACTCAAATTGCCGCTTCGTGGAAAGCATTTTCAGTCGATTGAAGTCATAAAAGAGAATTCGAAGAAGGAACTGAAAGCCATACCTAAAGCGGCCTACCAGAAGTGTTAGGAAGATTGGAAGGTATATGTTCGCATACAAAGCGACACTGCGACCACATGCCACTTACTAGTAGCAAAAGCAAAAGTGGCTCTTTTAAAAACAATAAGTCTACCACGACTTGAAGTATGTGGAGCGCTAGTATTAGCCAAACTCGTGTCCATCGTACAAACGCATTTAAACATGGCACAATATAAATTATATCTATGTTCCGATTCCGAAATTGTACTAGCCTGGTTAGAAAACCCACCACATGCATGGAAGACGTATATTTCCAACCGAACGTCTTGACCTAGTAAGACCAGCCACTTGGCGACATGTAGCCAGTGCTGACAATCCTGCTGATCTAGGTACTAGAGAGTGCAAACCCCAGCACCTTTTCACCACCACCCTGTGGTCGAATGGCCCCCGATGGTTAATAGAATCGCCTGATTCTTGAAAAGCAAAGGTCGCTCTTATCGCATCTACTCAAGCGCGTTACTTCAGCCGAGAAATATCATTACTAAGAGCATCGAAGCCGATTAATAAAAAGAGGTCACTTTTAGTACTAAATCCATTCATAAACACGAAAGGTCTGCTTTGGGTGAATGGTCTTCTTGTCAATTCAAGCCTAATGTTTAACGAACGCCATCCCATAATTATACCAGAGAAGTCTCAACTTGCCACACTACTCCTAAGTTATATCCACATATTAATGCTTTATGCCGAACATCGCCTCATGCAACATATTGTCCGCCAGGAATTTTACATTCCCCGACTTAAGCCCCAAATAAAGAAGTGCATTTTCTTGTGCAAAATCTGCACCACTCATAAGTGCGTGAACAGATTATGACAGCACATCCCCCGGAACGCTGTAACTTTGCTCTGCCTTTCTCCATCACAGGTGTCGATTTTGCTGGGCCTTTTCGAATAAAGGCGTCCATGTTAAGGTCTCCCACTCTGATGAAAGGCTATGTGGCTGTCTTTCTCTGTTTTACGACAAAAGTAGTACGCCTTGAGCTTTGTACTAATCTGACAAAGGAGGCTTTCCTTGCGGCATTTGCTCGCTTCGTCGGACGACGCGGCTTTCCATCGAAGATAATGAGCGACAATGGTAAAATCTTTATAGGCGCTCAAAAAGCCACCGAAAAACAGTTAGTGGACTTTATCAAACAAGTCTCACCTGAGATTGTACAAAAGGACGCGCTCCAAGGCATTAATTGGCAATTTATCCCCCCAAGCGCTCCTCATATGGGTGGTTTATGGGAATCAGCTGTAAAAAGCTTCAAATCCCACTTTAGAAAAGTAGCTGGAAACTACAAATTTAATTATGAAGAATTTACAACATTACTAATTCGTATTGAAGCCGTTCTCAATTCACGGTCACTAACGACACTCTCGCAAGATCCGATTTGACAGCCCTAACTCCAGGGCATTTTCTCAAAGGAACACCTATTCTGGCCATACCTGAGCCAGGCGTGGAGTCTTAAATCGAGGGAAAAGAATCAAAATTCTCCATCATAACTTTAGCCGCCGATGGGAAAAATAATATTTAAAGGACCTCCACAAGAGATACCGATGGAAAACTCCAGAAAAAGCGCCAAAGCTTGGGGATTGCGCCCTAATCCATGATGATTGTCTCCCTCCCACAGAATTTCGGCTTGGCCGCATAGACAAGCTTCATTTCCGGGTTCGACGGTCATATCCGAATAGAGTATCTCCGCACGCAATCGGGAACGTTAACCAGACCGCTCGTAAAACTATGCTTCCTGCCCACCGACCGTACTACCAAAGCTAGAATGGTATCCACTTCAAATGAATCGAGTCAATAAACCCGCAAATAAATAAAAATAAAAAACGTTAACAACAATCCCAAACCAAACAGAAATGGTCGATCAATATGCCAACCCACGCGTGCCACATCACGTGGCACAATTGCCCATATGCCACAAACATATACTAAATCTAGTCTTTTCATATAGATAAAATTCGATCGGCTATCAACTTGCCACGCACTGAACCGATTCCAACGCCCCGATCCACCGCTGCAACAACTGTCACAGCTTTCGCGCGGAACAGAGCACAACCACCGCCAGCGTCGCCATTGGTGCCACCGCAGTCGCACCACACCCGATGTCCACTGTGTCGCCGCTCACACCGGCTACAGCACTGTAGCATCTTCAAATCAATGCAACCCAGTCAACGTCAGCGGGTAGCCCAGGCGCATGGACACTGCCTCAATTGTCCAAGTCTCACCCATAGGACGCATGAGTGTTATTCGTAGTGTTCGCGTCAATTGTGCGGAATGTTACATCATACATTCCTGCACCGCATCTCCAGGCGCGACGTTCGGCGACCACCCGCACCACGCAGTCGCGGCGCTGTCACTCGGCCGCCGCCCAGCCACCCGATACAACATCAACGCCCAGCTGCGCTCCACAGTACCGTCCAAGGAATGTAAGGAACGAAACACCTGCCCGGCGCCGACGGCCCAGACCATCACCCCGCCGCCCCACTGTTGTAGCAACGTTGCAACAACTACAGAATGCTAGGCTAAATATTTGCCTAAGTGGGCCGGGATGGTTAAATGAGTAACTCAACATATCATCCCACACACGTTCCACACCAACCCTACCACCACGATCACCCCACACATGAAGACACACTCCACACCACACCGAAGGGGGTAAAAAGAGGACGACGACGCAACGTAAGTAATTAGGTGAAGATAACCCTTGAAATGAAAAAGATTTCCATGCAAACACTTTGATCCGATCGTTCAGTTTATACGGCAGCTATATGCTATGTCATCCGACTTATACAATATCTTTCGAGATTGCATAATTCCCTTAAAAAATAATCCATGCCAAATTTCGTGAAGATACCTCGTCAATTGTTAAATTTTTCCATACAAGAACTTTCCTGCGATCGTTCAGTTAATATGGCAGCTATATGTTATAGTCATCCGATAAAGACATTTTTTCGGAGATTGAATTATTGGCTGAAATAATAATCCATACCCCAAATTGGGAAGATATCACGTCAAATGAGAAAGTTGTCCACGCAAGAACTTTAGTCCGAACGTTCAGTTTGTATTTCAGTTATATGTTATATTTATTATATAATATAATCATCCGATCTACACAATTTCTTCGGCAATTACTTTGTTGCTTAAGAAAATAACTCACGCCAAATTTCGTGAAGATACCTCGTCAAATAAAAAAGTGTTCCATGCAAGCACTTTACTCCGATCGTTCAGTTAATATGGTAGCTATATACTGTAGTCATCCCATCTATACAATTTCTTCGGATATTGCATTATTGGCTGAAGTTATAATCCATGTCAAATTTCGTGAAGATACCTTATCAAATAAGAAAGTTTTCCATGTAAGCACTTTGCTCCGATCGTTCAGTTAATATGCAGCTATACGATATAGTCATCTGATCTATATAGATTCTTCAGAGATGGCATTACAATCACAAATTGATCAGTTTGTATTGTAGCTATATGATATAGTCATCCGATCTATGCTCTCTTTTCGGAGATTGCTTATTGCCTTAAATAGTCATCGCCGCCAAATTGTGTGAACACATTACGTCAAATAAAAGAGTTTTCCATACAATCACTTGATTCCGATCGTTCAGTTTCGATGGCAGCTATATGCTATAGTAAGACGATCTAAAGGATTTTTTTTAAGATAACATTATTGACCTTAGTTATAATCCAAGCCAAATTTCGTAAAGATACCTTGTCAAATAAAAAACTTTTCCATGCAAGAACTTTAGTCGGATCGTTCAGTTAATATGAAAACTATATGCTGTAGTCATCCGATCTGTACAATTTCTTCGAAGATAACATTATTGCCTTAAGTTATAACACCTGCCAAATTTAGAGAAGATACCTCGTCAAATGAAAAAGTTTTCTATGCAAGCATTTTCTCCGATCGTTAAGTTACTACGGCAGTTATATGCTATAGCCAGCCGATCTGTACAATTTCTTCGGAGGTTATACCGTTGCCTTAGACATTAACTTATGCCTAATTTGGTGAAGATACTTTGTCGAATAAAAAAGTTTCCAATGCAAGAACTTCAGTCCGATCGTGCAGTTAATATGGCAGCTATATTTTGTAGTCATCCGATCTGTACAATTTCTTCGAAGATTACATTATTGCCTTAAGTAATAAACCATGCCAAATTTAGTCAAGATACCTCGTCAAATAAAAAAGTTTTCCATGCAAGAAATTTATTCCTATCGTTCAGTTAATATGGCAGCTAAATGCTATAGTCATCCGATTTATACAATTTATTCGGAGATAGCTTTATTGCCTTATATAATAATCACCGCCAAATGTCGTGAAGATATCCCGTCAAATGAAAGAATTTTCCATTCAAGGACTTTGCTCCGATCGTACAGTTAATATAGCAGCTATATGGTTGTCATCAGATCTATACAATTTCTTCGGAGATTGCATTATTGCAATAATCCGTGCAAAATTTCGCGAAGATACCTCGTCAAACAAAAAAGATTTCTATGCAAGCACTTTGTTCCTATCGATCAGTTGATATGGCTGCTAAATGCTATAGTCATCCTATCTGTACAAATTCTTAGGAGATTGCATTACTGCAATAATCCATGCCAAATTTCGTGAAGACACCTCGTCTATTGAAACATTTTTCCATGCAAGAACTTTCCGCCGATAGTTCCGTTAATACGGCAGCTATTTGCTTTAGTCATCCGATAAATTCAATTTGTTGGAGACTGCATTATTGGCTGAAGTAATAATCCATGCTTGATTGTGGAAGATAACTCGTGAAATAAAAAAGTTATCCATGTAAGAACTTTACTCCGATCGTTCAGCTAATATGGTAGCTATATGCTATAAACATTTGATTTATACAATTTCTGCGGTTATTGCATTATTGCCTTAAAAAATATTCCAAATTTAGAGAAGATACCTCGTCAAATAAAAAAGTTTTCCAAGCAAGACTTTTATTCCGATTGTTCTGTTAATGTGGCAGCTATATGCCATAAACATCAGATTTATACAATTTCTTTGGATATGGCATTATTGCCTTAAAAAATATTCCATGCCAAATTTCGTGAATATAACTCGTCAAATAAAAAAGTTTTTCACGCAAGAACTTTAGTCCGATCGTTCAGTTAATAGGGCAGCTATATGATTTAGTCTTTCGGTCTATTAAAATTTGTTGGACAATGCATTATTGCAATAATCCATGCCAAATTTCGTGGATATACCTCGTTCAATAAAAAAGTTTTCCATGCAAGAACTTTAGTAAGATCGTTCAGTTAATATGACAGCTATATTCTGTAGTAATACGATCTGTACAATATCTTCGAAGATTACAGTATTGCCTTAAGTTATAGTCCATGCCAAATTTATTGAAGATGCCTCGTCAAATAAAAAAGTTTTCCATGCAATAAATTTATTCCGATCGTTCAGTTATACTGGCAGCTATATGCTATAAACATCCGATTTATACAATCTCTTCGGATATTGCATTATTGTCTTAAAAAGAATTCCATGCCAAATTACGTGAAGATACCTCGTCAAATAAAAAAGTTTTTTAAGCAAGAAATTTAGTCCGATCGTTCAGTTAATATGGCAGCTATATGCTGTAGTTATCCGATCTGTACAATTTCTTCGAAGATTACATTATTGCCTTAAGTAATAATCCATGCCAAATTTAGTCAAGATACCTCGTCAAATAAAAAAGTTTTCCATGCAAGAAATTTATTCCTATCGTACAGTTAATATGGCAGCTATATGGTTGTCATCAGATCTATACAATTTCTTCGGAGATTGCATTATTGCAATAATCTATGCAAAATTTCGCGAAGATACCTCGTCAAACAAAAAAGATTTCTATGCAAGCACTTTGTTCCTATCGATCAGTTCATATGGCAGCTAAATGCTATAGTCATCCTATCTGTACAAATTCTTAGGAGATTGCATTACTGCAATAATCCATGCCAAATTTCGTGAAGACACCTCGTCTATTGAAACATTTTTCCATGCAAGAACTTTCCGCCGATAGTTCCGTTAATACGGCAGCTATTTGCTTTAGTCATCCGATAAATTCAATTTGTTGGAGACTGCATTATTGGCTGAAGTAATAATCCATGCTTGATTGTGGAAGATAACTCGTTAAATAAAAAAGTTATCCATGTAAGAACTTTACTCCGATCGTTCAGCTAATATGGTAGCTATATGCTATAAACATTTGATTTATACAATTTCTTTGGATATGGCATTATTGCCTTAAAAAATATTCCATGCCAAATTTCGTGAATATAACTCGTCAAATAAAAAAGTTTTTCACGCAAGAACTTTAGTCCGATCGTTCAGTTAATAGGGCAGCTATATGATTTAGTCTTTCGGTCTATTAAAATTTGTTCGACAATGCATTATTGCAATAATCCATGCCAAATTTCGTGGATATACCTCGTTCAATAAAAAAGTTTTCCATGCAAGAACTTTAGTCCGATCGTTCAGTTAATATGACAGCTATATTCTGTAGTAATACGATCTGTACAATATCTTCGAATATTACAGTATTGCCTTAAGTTATAGTCCATGGCCAATTTATTGAAGATGCGTCGTCAAATAAAAAAGTTTTCCATGCAATAAATTTATTCCGATCGTTCAGTTATACTGGCAGCTATATGCTATAAACATCCGATTTATACAATCTCTTCGGATATTGCATTATTGTCTTAAAAAGAATTCCATGCCAAATTACGTGAAGATACCTCGTCAAATAAAAAAGTTTTTTAAGCAAGAAATTTAGCCCGATCGTTCAGTTAATATGGCAGCTATATGCTGTAGTTATCCGATCTGTGCAATTTCTTCGAAGATTACAGTATTGCCTTAAGTTATAATACATGCCAAATTTAGTGAAGATACTTCGTCAAACAAAAAAGTTTTCCATGTGAGAACTTTATTCCGATCGCTCAGTTAATATGGCAGCTATATGCTGTAGTTATCCGATCTGTACAATTTCTTCGAAGATTACATTATTGCCTTAAGTAATAATCCATGCCAAATTTAGTCAAGATACCTCGTCAAATAAAAAAGTTTTCCATGCAAGAAATTTATTCCTATCGTTCAGTTAATATGGCAGCTAAATGCTATAGTCATCCGATTTATACAATTTATTCGGAGATAGCTTTATTGCCTCATATAATAATCACCGCCAAATGTCGTGAAGATATCCCGTCAAATGAAAGAATTTTCCATTCAAGGACTTTGCTCCGATCGTACAGTTAATATGCCAGCTATATGGTTGTCATCAGATCTATACAATTTCTTCGGAGATTGCATTATTGCAATAATCCATGCAAAATTTCGCGAAGATACCTCGTCAAACAAAAAAGATTTCTATGCAAGCACTTTGTTCCTATCGATCAGTTGATATGGCTGCTAAATGCTATAGTCATCCTATCTGTACAAATTCTTAGGAGATTGCATTACTGCAATAATCCATGCCAAATTTCGTTAAGACACCTCGTCATTGAAACATTTTTCCATGCAAGAACTTTCCGCCGATAGTTCCGTTAATACGGCAGCTATTTGCTTTAGTCATCCGATAAATTCAATTTGTTGGAGACTGCATTATTGGCTGAAGTAATAATAAATGCTTGATTGTGGAAGATAACTCGTAAAATAAAAAAGTTATCCATGTAAGAACTTTACTCCGATCGTTCAGCTAATATGGTAGCTATATGCTATAAACATTTGATTTATACAATTTCTGCGGTTATTGCATTATTGCCTTAAAAAATATTCCAAATTTAGAGAAGATACCTCGTCAAATAAAAAAGTTTTCCAAGCAAGACTTTTATTCCGATCGTTCAGTTAATGTGGCAGCTATATGCCATAAACATCAGATTTATACAATTTCTTTGGATATGTCATTATTGCCTTAAAAAATATTCCATGCCAAATTACGTGAATATAACTCGTCAAATAAAAAAGTTTTTCACGCAAGAACTTTAGTCCGATCGTTCAGTTAATAGGGCAGCTATATGATTTAGTCTTTCGGTCTATTAAAATTTGTTGGACAATGCATTATTGCAATAATCCATGCCAAATTTCGTGGATATACCTCGTTCAATAAAAAAGTTTTCCATGCAAGAACTTTAGTCCGATCGTTCAGTTAATATGACAGCTATATTCTGTAGTAATACGATCTGTACAATATCTTCGAAGATTACAGTATTGCCTTAAGTTATAGTCCATGCCAAATTTATTGAAGATGCCTCGTCAAATAAAAAAGTTTTCCATGCAATAAATTTATTCCGATTGTTCAGTTATACTGGCAGCTATATGCTATAAACATCCGATTTATACAATCTCTTCGGATATTGCATTATTGTCTTAAAAAGAATTCCATGCCAAATTACGTGAAGATACCTCGTCAAATAAAAAAGTTTTTTAAGCAAGAAATTTAGTCCGATCGTTCAGTTAATATGGCAGCTATATGCTGTAGTTATCCGATCTGTACAATTTCTTCGAAGATTACAGTATTGCCTTAAGTTATAATACATGCCAAATTTAGTGAAGATACTTCGTCAAATAAAAAAGTTTTCCATGTAAGAACTTTATTCCTATCGCTCAGTTAATATGGCAGCTATATGCTGTAGTTATCCGATGTGTACAATTTCTTCGAAGATTACAGTATTGCCTTAAGTTATAATCCGTGCTAAATTTAGTGGAGATACCTTTTCAATTGAAAAAGTTATCCATGCAAGAACTTTCCGCCGATAGTTCCGTTAATACGGCAGCTATTTGCTTTGGTCATCCGATAAATTCAATTTGTTGGAGACTGCATTATTGGCTAAAGTAATAATCCATGATTGTGGAAAGATAACTCGTGAAATAAAAAAGTTATCCATGTAAGAACTTTATTCCGATCGTTCAGCTAATATGGCAGCTAAATGCAATAGTCATCCGATTTATACAATTTTTTCGGAGATAGCTTTATTGCCTTAAATAATAATAAATAACATGAAGATATCCCGTCAAACGAAAGAATTTTCCATACAAGAACTTTATTCCGAAAAGTTCAGTTAATATAGCTGTAGTTATCCGGTCTGTCTATTTTCTTAGAAGATTACTTTATTGCCTTTATAACTTATATAATACATGCCAATGAACTGGCAGATACCTCGTCAAATAATAAAGTTTTCCATATAAGAACTTTATTCCGATCGTAACTCGTCAAATAAAACAGTTTTCCATGCGTGAATTTTAGTCCGATCGTTCAGTTAATATGGCAGCTATATGCTGTAGTCATCCAATATGTACAATTTCTTCTAAGATTACTTTATTGCCTTACGTTATAATCCATGCCAAATTTCGTGAAGATACTTTGTCAAATGAAAACATTTTCCATTCACGCATTTTACTCCGATCGTTCGGTTAATAAGGCAGCTATATGCTATAGTTATCCGATCTATACAATTTCTTCGGAGATTACATTGTTGCATTAACTTATAATCTATGCCAAATTCCGGGAAGATACCTCGTCCAATAAAAAAGTTTTCCATGCAAGAAATTTAGACCGATCGTTCAGTTAATATGGCAGCTATATGCTATGGTCATCCGATCTATACAATTTCTTCGAAGATTACATTGTTGCGTTAACTCATAATCCATGCCAAATTCCGGTAAGATACCTCGTCCAATAAAAAAGTTTTCCATGCAAGAAATTTAGTCCGATCATTCAGTTAATATGGCAGCTATATGCTATGGTCATCCGATCTGTACAATTTGTTCGAAGATTACATTGTTGCGTTAACTTATAATCCATTCCAAATTCCGGGAAGATACCTCATTCAATAAAAAAGTTTTCCATGCAAAAACTTTATTCCGACCGTTCAGTTAATATGGCAGCTATATGCTGTAGTCATCCGATCTGTACAATTTCTTCGAAGATTACATTGTTGCGTTAACTTATTATCCATGCCAAATTCCGGTAAGATACCTCGTCCAATAAAAAAGTTTTTTATGCAAGAAATTTAGTCCGATCGTTCAGTTAATATGGCAGCTATATGCTATGGTCATCCGATCTGTACAATTTCTTCGAAGATTACATTATTGCCTTAGGTTATAATCCATGCCAAATTTCGTGAAGATATTTTGTCATATGAAAAAATTTTCCATATAAGAACTTTATTCCGATCGTTTAGTTAATATGGCAATTATATGCGATAAACATTCGATTTATATAATTTCTTCGGATATTGCATTATCGTCTTAAAAAGAATTCCATGCCAAATTTCGTGAAGATACCTTGTCAAAAAATAAAGTTTTTCATGCAAATGGTTTAGTCCGATCGTTCATTTAATATGGCAGCTATATGCTGTAGTTATCCGATCTGTATATTTTCTTCGAATATTACATTATTGCCTTAAGTTATAATTTATGCCATATAACGGGCAGATACCTCGTCAAATAAAAAAGTTTTCCATATAAGAATTTTATTTCGATCGTTTTGGTAATATGGCAGCTATATACTGTAGTTATCCGATCTGTATAATTTCTTCGAAGATTACATTATTGCCTTGAGTTATAATTCATGCCAAATATCGGGCAGATACCTCGTCAAATAAAAAAGTTTTTAATGCAAGAAATTTAGTCCGATCGTTTAGTTAATATGGCAGCTATATGCTGTAGTTAATAGATCTGTATAATTTCTTTGAAGATTACATTATTGCCTTAAGTTATAATTTATGACATATAACGGGCAGATACCTCGTCAAATAAAAAAGTTTTTAATGCAAGAAATTTTGTCCGATCGTTCATTTAATATGGCAGCTATATGCTGTAGTTATCCGATCTGTATATTTTCTTCGAATATTACATTATTGCCTTAAGTTATAATTTATGCCATATAACGGGAAGATACCTCGTCAAATAAAAAAGTTTTCCATATAAGAATTTTATTTCGATCGTTTTGGTAATATGGCAGCTATATACTGTAGTTATCCGATCTGTATAATTTCTTCGAAGATTACATTATTGCCTTGAGTTATAATTCATGCCAAATATCGAGCAGATACCTCGTCAAATAAAAAAGTTGTTCATGCAAGAAATTTCGTCCGATCGTTCAGTCAATATGGCAGCTATATGCTATGGTCATCCGATCTGTACAATTTCTTCGGAGATAGCTTTATTGCCTTAAATAATAATAAATAACATGAAGATATCCCGTCAAACGAAAGAATTTTCCATACAAGAACTTTATTCCGATCGTTCAGTTAATATAGCTGTAGTTATCCGATCTGTCTATTTTCTTAGAAGATTACTTTATTGCCTTTATAGCTTATATAATACATGCCAATGAACTGGCAGATACCTCGTCAAATAATAAAGTTTTCCATATAAGAACTTTATTCCGATCGTAACTCGTCAAATAAAACAGTTTTCCATGCGTGAATTTTAGTCCGATCGTTCAGTTAATATGGCAGCTATATGCTATGGTCATCCGATCTGTACAATTTCTTCGAAGATTACATTATTGCCTTAGGTTATAATCCCTGCCAAATTTCGTGAAGATATTTTGTCAAATAAAAAAGTTTTCCATGCAAGAAATTTAGTCCGATCGTTCAGTTAATATGGCAGCTATATGCTATGGTCATCCGATCTGTACAATTTCTTCGGAGATAGCTTTATTGCCTTAAATAATAATAAATAACATGAAGATATCCCGTCAAACGAAAGAATTTTCCATACAAGAACTTTATTCCGATCGTTCAGTTAATATAGCTGTAGTTATCCGATCTGTCTAATTTCTTGGAAGATTACTTTATTGCCTTTATAACTTATATAATACATGCCAATGAACTGGCAGATACCTCGTCAAATAATAAAGTTTTCCATATAAGAACTTTATTCCGATCGTAACTCGTCAAATAAAACAGTTTTCCATGCGTGAATTTTAGTCCGATCGTTCAGTTAATATGGCAGCTATAGCTATGGTCATCCGATCTGTACAATTTCTTCGAAGATTACATTATTGCCTTAGGTTATAATCCCTGCCAAATTTCGTGAAGATACTTTGTCAAATGAAAACATTTTCCATTCCCGCATTTTACTCCGATCGTTCGGTTAATAAGGCAGCTATATGCTATAGTTATCCGATCTATACAATTTCTTCGGAGATTACATTGTTGCATTAACTTATAATTCATGCCACATAACGGGCAGATACCTCGTCAAATAAAAAAGTTTTCCATGCAAGAAATTTCGTCCGATCGTTCAGTTAATATGGCAGCTATATGCTATAATCATCCGATCTGTACAATTTCTTCGAAGATTACGTTATTGCCTTAGTTTATAATCCATGCGAAATTTCGTGAAGATATTTTGTCAAATGAAAAAATTTTTCATGTAAGAACTTTATTCCGATCGTTCAGTTAATATGGCAGCTATATGCTGTAGTTATCCGATCAATATAATTTATTCGAAGATTACATTATTGCCTTAAGTTATAATTCATGCCACATAACGGGCAGATACCTCGTCAAATAAAAAAGTTTTCCATGCAAGAAATTTCGTCCGATCGTTCAGTTAATATGGCAGCTATATGCTATAGTCATCCGATCTGTACAATTTCTTCGAAGATTACGTTATTGCCTTAGTTTATAATCCATGCGAAATTTCGTGAAGATATTTTGTCAAATGAAAAAATTTTTCATGTAAGAACTTTATTCCGATCGTTCAGTTAATATGGCAGCTATATGCTATGGTCATCCGATCTGTACAATTTCTTCGAAGATTACATGATTGCCTTAGGTTATAATCCATGCCAAATTTCGTGAAGATACTTTGTCAAATGAAAACATTTTCCATTTACGCATTTTACTCCGATCGTTCGGTTAATAAGGCAGCTATATGCTATAGTTATCCGATCTATACAATTTCTTCGGAGATTACATTATTGCCTTGAGTTATAATTCATGCCAAATATCGGGCAGATACCTACCATTATTGCCTTAAGTTATAATTCATGCCATATAACGGGCAGATACCTCGTCAAATAAAAAAGTTTTCCATATAAGAATTTTATTTCGATCGTTTTGGTAATATGGCAGCTATATGCTGTAGTTATCCGATATGTATAATTTCTTCGAAGATTACATTATTGCCTTGAGTTATAATTCATGCCAAATATCGGGCAGATACCTCGTCAAATAAAAAAGTTTTTAATGCAAGAAATTAAGCCGATCGTTTAGTTAATATGGCAGCTATATGCTGTAGTTAATAGATCTGTATAATTTTTTTGAAGATTACATTATTGCCTTAAGTTATAATCCATGCCAAATATCGGGCAGATACCTCGTCAAATAAAAAAGTTGTCCATGTAAGAAATATATTCCGATCGTTCAGTTAATATGGCAACTATGTGCGATAAACATCCGATTTATACAATTTCTTCGGATATTGCATTATTGTCTTAAAAAGAATTCCATGCCAAAATACGTGAAGATACCTCGTCAAATAAAAAAGTTGTTCATGCAAGAAATTTCGTCCGATCGTTCAGTTAATATGGCAGCTATATGCTATAGTCATCCGATCTGTAAAATTTCTTCGAAGATTACGTTATTGCCTTAGTTTATAATCCATGCGAAATTTCGTGAAGATATTTTGTCAAATGAAAAATTTTTCCATGTAAGAACTTTATTCCGATCGTTCAGTTAATATGGCAGCTATATACTGTAGTTATCCGATCAATATAATTTCTTCGAAGATTACATTATTGCCTTAAGTTATAATTCATGCCACATAACGGGCAGATACCTCGTCAAATAAAAAAGTTTTCCATGCAAGAAATTTAGTCCGATCGTTCAGTTAATATGGCAGCTATATGCTATGGTCATCCGATCTGTACAATTGCTTATTAGATTACATTATTGAATAAGGTTATAATCCATGCCAAATTTCGTGAAGATACTTTGTCAAATGAAAACATTTTCCATTCACGCATTTTACTCCGATCGTTCGGTTAATAAGGCAGCTATATGCTATAGTTATCCGATCTTTACAATTTCTTCGGAGATTACATTGTTGCATTAACTTATAATTCATGCAACATAACGGGCAGATACCTCGTCAAAATAAAAAGTTTTCCATGCAAGAAATTTAGTCCGATCGTTCAGTTAATATGGCAGCTATATGCTATGGTCATCCGATCTGTACAATTTCTTCGGAGATAGCTTTATTGCCTTAAATAATATTAAATAACATGAAGATATCCCGTCAAACGAAAGAATTTTCCATACAAGAACTTTATTCCGATCGTTCAGTTAATATAGCTGTAGTTATCCGATCTGTCTATTTTCTTAGAAGATTACTTTATTGACTTTATAACTTATATAATACATGCCAATGAACTGGCAGATACTTCGTCAAATAATAAAGTTTTCCATATAAGAACTTTATTCCGATCGTAACTCGTCAAATAAAACAGTTTTCCATGCGTGAATTTTAGTCCGATCGTTCAGTTAATATGGCAGCTATATGCTGTAGTCATCCGATCTGTACAATTTCTTCGAAGATTACATTATTGCCTTAGGTTATAATCCATGCCAAATTTCGTGAAGATACTTTGTCAAATGAAAACATTTTCCATTCACGCATTTTACTCCGATCGTTCGGTTAATAAGGCAGCTATATGCTATAGTTATCCGATCTATACAATTTCTTCGGAGATTACATTGTTGCATTAACTTATAATTCATGCAACATAACGGGCAGATACCTCGTCAAAATAAAAAGTTTTCCATGCAAGAAATTTAGTCCGATCGTTCAGTTAATATGGCAGCTATATGCTATGGTCATCCGATCTGTACAATTTCTTCGAAGATTACATTATTGCCTTAGGTTATAATCCATGCCAAATTTCGTGAAGATACTTTGTCAAATGAAAACATTTTCCATTCCCGCATTTTACTCCGATCGTTCAGTTAATATGGCAACTATGTGCGATAAACATCCGATTTATCCGATTTCTTTATTAGAAATTTCGTCCGATCGTTCAGTTAATATGGCAGCGATATGCTATAGTCATCCGATCTGTACAATTTCTTCGAAGATTACGTTATTGCCTTAGTTTATAATCCATGCGAAATTTCGTGAAGATATTTTGTCAAATGAAAAAATTTTCCATGTAAGAACTTTATTCCGATCGTTCAGTTAATATGGCAGCTATATGCTGTAGTTATCCGATCTATACAATTTCTTCGGAGATTACATTGTTGCATTAACTTATAATTCATGCCACATAACGGGCAGATACCTCGTCATATAAAAAAGTTTTCCATGCAAGAAATTTAGTCCGATCGTTCAGTTAATATGGCAGCTTATGCTATGGTCATCCGATCTGTACAATTTCTTCGGAGATAGCTTTATTGCCTTAAATAATAATAAATAACATGAAGATATCCCGTCAAACGAAAGAATTTTCCATACAAGAACTTTATTCCGATCGTTCAGTTAATATAGCTGTAGTTATCCGATCTGTCTATTTTCTTAGAAGATTACTTTATTGCCTTTATAACTTATATAATACATGCCAATGAACTGGCAGATACCTCGTCAAATAATAAAGTTTTCCGTATAAGAACTTTATTCCGATCGTAACTCGTCAAATAAAACAGTTTCCATGCGTGAATTTTAGTCCGATCGTTCAGTTAATATGGCAGCTATATGCTGTAGTCATCCGATCTGTACAATTTCTTCGAAGATTACATTATTGCCTTAGGTTATAATCCATGCCAAATTTCGTGAAGATACTTTGTCAAATGAAAACATTTTCCATTCACGCATTTTACTCCGATCGTTCGGTTAATAAGGCAGCTATATGCTATAGTTATCCGATCTATACAATTTCTTCGGAGATTACATTGTTGCATTAACTTATAATTCATGCCACATAACGGGCAGATACCTCGTCAAATAAAGAAGTTTTCCATGCAAAAAATTTAGTCCGATCGTTCAGTTAATATGGCAGCTATATGCTATGGTCATCCGATCTGTACAATTTCTTCGAAGATTACATTATTGCCTTAGTTTATAATCCATGCCAAATTTCGTGAAGATACTTTGTCAAATGAAAACATTTTCCATTCCCGCATTTTACTCCGGTCGTTCAGTTAATAAGGCAGCTATATGCTATAGTTATCCGATCTATACAATTTCTTCGGAGATTACATTATTGCCTTGAGTTATAATTCATGCCAAATATCGGGCAGATACCTCGTCAAATAAAAAAGTTTTTAATGCAAGAAATTTAGTCCGATCGTTTAGTTAATATGGCAGCTATATGCTGTAGTTAATAGATCTGTATAATTTCTTTGAAGATTACATTATTGCCTTAAGTTATAATCCATGCCAAATATCGGGCAGATACCTCGTCAAATAAAAAAGTTGTCCATGTAAGAAATACATCATAAACATCCAATTTATACAATTTCTTCGGATATTGCATTATTGTCTTAAAAAGAATTCCATGCCAAATTACGTGAAGATACCTCGTCAAATAAAAAAGTTTTCCATGCAAGAAATTTAGTCCGATCGTTCAGTTAATATGGCAGCTATATGCTATGGTCATCCGATCTGTACAATTTCTTCGAAGATTACATTATTGCCTTAGGTTATAATCCATGCCAAATTTCGTGAAGTTACTTTGTCAAATGAAAACATTTTGCATTCACGCATTTTACTCCGATCGTTCAGTTAATATGGCAGCTATATGCTGTAGTTATCCGATCAATAAAATTTCTTCGAAGTTTACATTATTGCCTTAAGTTATAATTCATGCCACATAACGGGCAGATACCTCGTCAAATAAAAAAGTTTTCCATGCAAGAAATTTAGTCCGATCGTTCAGTTAATATGGCAGCTATATGCTATGGTCATCCGATCTGTACAATTTCTTCGAAGATTACATTATTGCCTTAGGTTATAATCCATGCCAAATTTCGTGAAGATATTTTGTCATATGAAAAAATTTTCCATATAAGAACTTTATTCTGATCGTTCAGTTAATATGGCAATTATATGCGATAAACATTCGATTTATACAATCTCTTCGGATATTGCATTATTGTCTTAAAAAGAACTCCATGCCAAATTATGTGAAGATACCTCGTCAAATAAAACAGTTTTTTAAGCAAGAAATTTAGTCCGATCGTTCAGTTAATATGGCAGCTATATGCTGTAGTTATCCGATCTGTACAATTTCTTCGAAGATTACAGTATTGCCTTAAGTTATAATCCGTGCTAAATTTAGTGGAGATACCTTTTCAATTGAAAAAGTTATCCATGCAAGAACTTTCCGCCGATAGTTCCGTTAATACGGCAGCTATTTGCTTTGGTCATCCGATAAATTCAATTTGTTGGAGACTGCATTATTGGCTGAAGTAATAATCCATGCTTGATTGTGGAAAGATAACTCGTGAAATAAAAAAGTTATCCATGCAAGAACTTTATTCCGATCGTTCAGCTAATATGGAAGCTAAATGCAATAGTCATCCGATTTGTACAATTTTTTCGGAGATAGCTTTATTGCCTTAAATAATAATAAATAACATGAAGATATCCCGTCAAACGAAAGAATTTTCCATACAAGAACTTTATTCCGATCGTTCAGTTAATATAGCTGTAGTTATCCGATCTGTCTATTTTCTTAGAAGATTACTTTATTGCCTTTATAACTTATATAATACATGCCAATGAACTGGCAGATACCTCGTCAAATAATAAAGTTTTCCATATAAGAACTTAATTCCGATCGTAACTCGTCAAATAAAAGAGTTTTCCATGCGTGAATTTTAGTCCGATCTTTCAGTTAATATGGCAGCTATATGCTGTAGTCATCCGATCTGTACAATTTCTTCGAAGATTACATTATTGCCTTAGGTTATAATCCATGCCAAATTTCGTGAAGATACTTTGTCAAATGAAAACATTTTCCATTCACGCATTTTACTCCGATCGTTCGGTTAATAAGGCAGCTATATGCTATAGTTATCCGATCTATACAATTTCTTCGGAGATTACATTGTTGCATTAACTTATAATTCATGCCACATAACGGGCAGATACCTCGTCAAATAAAAAAGTTTTCCATGCAAGAAATTTAGTCCGATCGTTCAGTTAATATGGCAGCTATATGCTATGGTCATCCGATCTGTACAATTTCTTCGAAGATTACATTATTGCCTTAGGTTATAATCCATGCCAAATTTCGTGAAGATACTTTGTCAAATGAAAACATTTTCCATTCCCGCATTTTACTCCGATCGTTCGGTTAATAAGGCAGCTATATGCTATAGTTATCCGATCTATACAATTTCTTCGGAGATTACATTATTGCCTTGAGTTATAATTCATGCCAAATATCGGGCAGATACCTCGTCAAATAAAAAAGTTTTTAATGCAAGAAATTTAGTCCGATCGTTTAGTTAATATGGCAGCTATATGCTGTAGTTAATAGATCTGTATAATTTCTTTGCAGATTACATTATTGCCTTAAGTTATAATCCATGCCAAATATCGGGCAGATACCTCGTCAAATAAAAAAGTTGTCCATGTAAGAAATACATCATAAACATCCGATTTATACAATTTCTTCGGATATTGCATTATTGTCTTAAAAAGAATTCCATGCCAAATTACGTGAAGATACCTCGTCAAATAAAAAAGTTTTCCATGCAAGAAATTTAGTCCGATCGTTCAGTTAATATGGCAGCTATATGCTATGGTCATCCGATCTGTACAATTTCTTCGAAGATTACATTATTGCCTTAGGTTATAATCCATGCCAAATTTCGTGAAGATACTTTGTCAAATGAAAACATTTTCCATTCACGCATTTTACTCCGATCGTTCAGTTAATATGGCAGCTATATGCTGTAGTTATCCGATCTGTACAATTTCTTCGAAGTTTACATTATTGCCTTAAGTTATAATTCATGCCACATAACGCGCAGATACCTCGTCAAATAAAAAAGTTTTCCATGCAAGAAATTTAGTCCGATCGTTCAGTTAATATGGCAGCTATATGCTATGGTCATCCGATCTGTACAATTTCTTCGAAGATTACATTATTGCCTTAGGTTATAATCCATGCCAAATTTTGTGAAGATACTTTGTCAAATGAAAACATTTTCCATTCCCGCATTTTACTCCGATCGTTCAGTTAATATGGCAACTCTGTGCGATAAACATCCGATTTATCCGATTTCTTTATTAGAAATTTCGTCCGATCGTTCAGTTAATATGGCAGCTATATGCTATAGTCATCCGATCTGTACAATTTCTTCGAAGATTACGTTATTGCCTTAGTTTATAATCCATGCGAAATTTCGTGAAGATATTTTGTCAAATGAAAAAATGTTCCATGTAAGAACTTTATTCCGATCGTTCAGTTAATATGGCAGCTATATGCTATAGTTATCCGATCTATACAATTTCTTCGGAGATTACATTATTGCCTTGAGTTATAATTCATGCCAAATATCGGGCAGATACCTCGTCAAATAAAAAAGTTTTTAATGCAAGAAATTTAGTCCGATCGTTTAGTTAATATGGCAGCTATATGCTGTAGTTAATAGATCTGTATAATTTCTTTGAAGATTACATTATTGCCTTGAGTTATAATTCATGCCAAATATCGGGCAGATACCTCGTCAAATAAAAAAGTTGTCCATGCAAGAAATACATCATAAACATCCAATTTATACAATTTCTTCGGATATTGCATTATTGTCTTAAAAAGAATTCCATGCCAAATTACGTGAAGATACCTCGTCAAATAAAAAAGTTTTCCATGCAAGAAATTTAGTCCGATCGTTCAGTTAATATGGCAGCTATATGCTATGGTCATCCGATCTGTACAATTTCTTCGAAGATTACATTATTGCCTTAGGTTATAATCCATGCCAAATTTCGTGAAGATACTTTGTCAAATGAAAACATTTTGCATTCACGCATTTTACTCCGATCGTTCAGTTAATATGGCAGCTATATGCTGTAGTTATCCGATCAATATAATTTCTTCGAAGTTTACATTATTGCCTTAAGTTATAATTCATGCCACATAACGGGCAGATACCTCGTCAAATAAAAAAGTTTTCCATGCAAGAAATTTAGTCCGATCGTTCAGTTAATATGGCAGCTATATGCTATGGTCATCCGATCTGTACAATTTCTTCGAAGATTACATTATTGCCTTAGGTTATAATCCATGCCAAATTTCGTGAAGATATTTTGTCATATGAAAAAATTTTCCATATAAGAACTTTATTCTGATCGTTCAGTTAATATGGCAATTATATGCGATAAACATTCGATTTATACAATCTCTTCGGATATTGCATTATTGTCTTAAAAAGAACTCCATGCCAAATTACGTGAAGATACCTCGTCAAATAAAACAGTTTTTTAAGCAAGAAATTTAGTCCGATCGTTCAGTTAATATGGCAGCTATATGCTGTAGTTATCCGATCTGTACAATTTCTTCGAAGATTACAGTATTGCCTTAAGTTATAATACATGCCAAATTTAGTGAAGATACTTCGTCAAATAAAAAAGTTTTCCATGTAAGAACTTTATTCCGATCGCTCAGTTAATATGGCAGCTATATGCTGTAGTTATCCGATCTGTACAATTTCTTCGAAGATAACAGTATTGCCTTAAGTTATAATCCGTGCTAAATTTAGTGGAGATACCTTTTCAATTGAAAAAGTTATCCATGCAAGAACTTTCCGCCGATAGTTCCGTTAATACGGCAGCTATTTGCTTTGGTCATCCGATAAATTCAATTTGTTGGAGACTGCATTATTGGCTGAAGTAATAATCCATGCTTGATTGTGGAAAGATAACTCGTGAAATAAAAAAGTTATCCATGTAAGAACTTTATTCCGATCGTTCAGCTAATATGGAAGCTAAATGCAATAGTCATCCGATTTGTACAATTTTTTTGGAGATAGCTTTATTGCCTTAAATAATAATAAATAACATGAAGATATCCCGTCAAACGAAAGAATTTTCCATACAAGAACTTTATTCCGATCGTTCAGTTAATATAGCTGTAGTTATCCGATCTGTCTATTTTCTTAGAAGATTACTTTATTGCCTTTATAACTTATATAATACATGCCAATGAACTGGCAGATACCTCGTCAAATAATAAAGTTTTCCATATAAGAACTTAATTCCGATCGTAACTCGTCAAATAAAACAGTTTTCCATGCGTGAATTTTAGTCCGATCTTTCAGTTAATATGGCAGCTATATGCTGTAGTCATCCGATCTGTACAATTTCTTCGAAGATTACATTATTGCCTTAGGTTATAATCCATGCCAAATTTCGTGAAGATACTTTGTCAAATGAAAACATTTTCCATTCACGTATTTTACTCCGATCGTTCGGTTAATAAGGCAGCTATATGCTATAGTTATCCGATCTATACAATTTCTTCGGAGATTACATTGTTGCATTAACTTATAATTCATGCCACATAACGGGCAGATACCTCGTCAAATAAAAAAGTTTTCCATGCAAGAAATTTAGTCCGATCGTTCAGTTAATATGGCAGCTATATGCTATGGTCATCCGATCTGTACAATTTCTTCGAAGATTACATTATTGCCTTAGGTTATAATCCATGCCAAATTTCGTGAAGATACTTTGTCAAATGAAAACATTTTCCATTCCCGCATTTTACTCCGATCGTTCGGTTAATAAGGCAGCTATATGCTATAGTTATCCGATCTATACAATTTCTTCGGAGATTACATTATTGCCTTGAGTTATAATTCATGCCAAATATCGGGCAGATACCTCGTCAAATAAAAAAGTTTTTAATGCAAGAAATTTAGTCCGATCGTTTAGTTAATATGGCAGCTATATGCTGTAGTTAATAGATCTGTATAATTTCTTTGCAGATTACATTATTGCCTTAAGTTATAATCCATGCCAAATATCGGGCAGATACCTCGTCAAATAAAAAAGTTGTCCATGTAAGAAATACATCATAAACATCCGATTTATACAATTTCTTCGGATATTGCATTATTGTCTTAAAAAGAATTCCATGCCAAATTACGTGAAGATACCTCGTCAAATAAAAAAGTTTTCCATGCAAGAAATTTAGTCCGATCGTTCAGTTAATATGGCAGCTATATGCTATGGTCATCCGATCTGTACAATTTCTTCGAAGATTACATTATTGCCTTAGGTTATAATCCATGCCAAATTCCGTGAAGATACTTTGTCAAATGAAAACATTTTCCAATCACGCATTTTACTCCGATCGTTCAGTTAATATGGCAGCTATATGCTGTAGTTATCCGATCAATATAATTCCTTCGAAGTTTACATTATTGCCTTAAGTTATAATTCATGCCACATAACGGGCAGATACCTCGTCAAATAAAAAAGTTTTCCATGCAAGAAATTTAGTCCGATCGTTCAGTTAATATAGCAGCTATATGCTATGGTCATCCGATCTGTACAATTTCTTCGAAGATTACATTATTGCCTTAGGTTATAATCCATGCCAAATTTTGTGAAGATACTTTGTCAAATGAAAACATTTTCCATTCCCGCATTTTACTCCGATCGTTCAGTTAATATGGCAACTCTGTGCGATAAACATCCGATTTATCCGATTTCTTTATTAGAAATTTCGTCCGATCGTTCAGTTAATATGGCAGCTATATGCTATAGTCATCCGATCTGTACAATTTCTTCGAAGATTACGTTATTGCCTTAGTTTATAATCCATGCGAAATTTCGTGAAGATATTTTGTCAAATGAAAAAATGTTCCATGTAAGAACTTTATTCCGATCGTTCAGTTAATATGGCAGCTATATGCTATAGTTATCCGATCTATACAATTTCTTCGGAGATTACATTATTGCCTTTAGTTATAATTCATGCCAAATATCGGGCAGATACCTCGTCAAATAAAAAAGTTTTTAATGCAAGAAATTTAGTCCGATCGTTTAGTTAATATGGCAGCTATATGCTGTAGTTAATAGATCTGTATAATTTCTTTGAAGATTACATTATTGCCTTGAGTTATAATTCATGCCAAATATCGGGCAGATACCTCGTCAAATAAAAAAGTTGTCCATGCAAGAAATACATCATAAACATCCAATTTATACAATTTCTTCGGATATTGCATTATTGTCTTAAAAAGAATTCCATGCCAAATTACGTGAAGATACCTCGTCAAATAAAAAAGTTTTCCATGCAAGAAATTTAGTCCGATCGTTCAGTTAATATGGCAGCTATATGCTATGGTCATCCGATCTGTACAATTTCTTCGAAGATTACATTATTGCCTTAGGTTATAATCCATGCCAAATTTCGTGAAGATACTTTGTCAAATGAAAACATTTTGCATTCACGCATTTTACTCCGATCGTTCAGTTAATATGGCAGCTATATGCTGTAGTTATCCGATCAATATAATTTCTTCGAAGTTTACATTATTGCCTTAAGTTATAATTCATGCCACATAACGGGCAGATACCTCGTCAAATAAAAAAGTTTTCCATGCAAGAAATTTAGTCCGATCGTTCAGTTAATATGGCAGCTATATGCTATGGTCATCCGATCTGTACAATTTCTTCGAAGATTACATTATTGCCTTAGGTTATAATCCATGCCAAATTTCGTGAAGATATTTTGTCATATGAAAAAATTTTCCATATAAGAACTTTATTCTGATCGTTCAGTTAATATGGCAATTATATGCGATAAACATTCGATTTATACAATCTCTTCGGATATTGCATTATTGTCTTAAAAAGAACTCCATGCCAAATTACGTGAAGATACCTCGTCAAATAAAACAGTTTTTTAAGCAAGAAATTTAGTCCGATCGTTCAGTTAATATGGCAGCTATATGCTGTAGTTATCCGATCTGTACAATTTCTTCGAAGATTACAGTATTGCCTTAAGTTATAATACATGCCAAATTTAGTGAAGATACTTCGTCAAATAAAAAAGTTTTCCATGTAAGAACTTTATTCCGATCGCTCAGTTAATATGGCAGCTATATGCTGTAGTTATCCGATCTGTACAATTTCTTCGAAGATAACAGTATTGCCTTAAGTTATAATCCGTGCTAAATTTAGTGGAGATACCTTTTCAATTGAAAAAGTTATCCATGCAAGAACTTTCCGCCGATAGTTCCGTTAATACGGCAGCTATTTGCTTTGGTCATCCGATAAATTCAATTTGTTGGAGACTGCATTATTGGCTGAAGTAATAATCCATGCTTGATTGTGGAAAGATAACTCGTGAAATAAAAAAGTTATCCATGTAAGAACTTTATTCCGATCGTTCAGCTAATATGGAAGCTAAATGCAATAGTCATCCGATTTGTACAATTTTTTCGGAGATAGCTTTATTGCCTTAAATAATAATAAATAACATGAAGATATCCCGTCAAACGAAAGAATTTTCCATACAAGAACTTTATTCCGATCGTTCAGTTAATATAGCTGTAGTTATCCGATCTGTCTATTTTCTTAGAAGATTACTTTATTGCCTTTATAACTTATATAATACATGCCAATGAACTGGCAGATACCTCGTCAAATAATAAAGTTTTCCATATAAGAACTTAATTCCGATCGTAACTCGTCAAATAAAACAGTTTTCCATGCGTGAATTTTAGTCCGATCTTTCAGTTAATATGGCAGCTATATGCTGTAGTCACCCGATCTGTACAATTTCTTCGAAGATTACATTATTGCCTTAGGTTATAATCCATGCCAAATTTCGTGAAGATACTTTGTCAAATGAAAACATTTTCCATTCACGCATTTTACTCCGATCGTTCGGTTAATAAGGCAGCTATATGCTATAGTTATCCGATCTATACAATTTCTTCGGAGATTACATTGTTGCATTAACTTATAATTCATGCCACATAACGGGCAGATACCTCGTCAAATAAAAAAGTTTTCCATGCAAGAAATTTAGTCCGATCGTTCAGTTAATATGGCAGCTATATGCTATGGTCATCCGATCTGTACAATTTCTTCGAAGATTACATTATTGCCTTAGGTTATAATCCATGCCAAATTTCGTGAAGATACTTTGTCAAATGAAAACATTTTCCATTCCCGCATTTTACTCCGATCGTTCGGTTAATAAGGCAGCTATATGCTATAGTTATCCGATCTATACAATTTCTTCGGAGATTACATTATTGCCTTGAGTTATAATTCATGCCAAATATCGGGCAGATAACTCGTCAAATAAAAAAGTTTTTAATGCAAGAAATTTAGTCCGATCGTTTAGTTAATATGGCAGCTATATGCTGTAGTTAATAGATCTGTATAATTTCTTTGCAGATTACATTATTGCCTTAAGTTATAATCCATGCCAAATATCGGGCAGATACCTCGTCAAATTGGCTGAAGTAATAATCCATGCTTGATTGTGGAAAGATAACTCGTGAAATAAAAAAGTTGTCCATGTAAGAAATACATCATAAACATCCGATTTATACAATTTCTTCGGATATTGCATTATTGTCTTAAAAAGAATTCCATGCCAAATTACGTGAAGATACCTCGTCAAATAAAAAAGTTTTCCATGCAAGAAATTTAGTCCGATCGTTCAGTTAATATGGCAGCTATATGCTATGGTCATCCGATCTGTACAATTTCTTCGAAGATTACATTATTGCCTTAGGTTATAATCCATGCCAAATTCCGTGAAGATACTTTGTCAAATGAAAACATTTTCCATTCACGCATTTTACTCCGATCGTTCAGTTAATATGGCAGCTATATGCTGTAGTTATCCGATCAATATAATTTCTTCGAAGTTTACATTATTGCCTTAAGTTATAATTCATGCCACATAACGGGCAGATACCTCGTCAAATAAAAAAGTTTTCCATGCAAGAAATTTAGTCCGATCGTTCAGTTAATATGGCAGCTATATGCTATGGTCATCCGATCTGTACAATTTCTTCGAAGATTACATTATTGCCTTAGGTTATAATCCATGCCAAATTTCGTGAAGATACTTTGTCAAATGAAAACATTTTCCATTCCCGCATTTTACTCCGATCGTTCAGTTAATATGGCAACTCTGTGCGATAAACATCCGATTTATCCGATTTCTTTATTAGAAATTTCGTCCGATCGTTCAGCTAATATGGCAGCTATATGCTATAGTCATCCGATCTGTACAATTTCTTCGAAGATTACGTTATTGCCTTAGTTTATAATCCATGCGAAATTTCGTGAAGATATTTTGTCAAATGAAAAAATGTTCCATGTAAGAACTTTATTCCGATCGTTCAGTTAATATGGCAGCTATATGCTGTAGTTATCCGATCAATATAATTTCTTCGAAGATTACATTATTGCCTTAAGTTATAATTCATGCCACATAACGGGCAGATACCTCGTCAAATAAAAAAGTTTTCCATGCAAGAAATTTAGTCCGATCGTTCAGTTAATATGGCAGCTATATGCTATGGTCATCCGATCTGTACAATTTCTTCGAAGATTACATTATTGCCTTAGGTTATAATCCATGCCAAATTTCGTGAAGATACTTTGTCAAATGAAAACATTTTCCATTCACGCATTTTACTCCGATCGTTCGGTTAATAAGGCAGCTATATGCTATAGTTATCCGATCTATACAATTTCTTCGGAGATTACATTGTTGCATTAACTTATAATTCATGCCACATATCGGGCAGATACCTCGTCAAATAAAAAAGTTTTCCATGCAAGAAATTTAGTCCGATCGTTCAGTTAATATGGCAGCAATATGCTATGGTCATCCGATCTGTACAATTTCTTCGGAGATAGCTTTATTGCCTTAAATAATAATAAATAACATGAAGATATCCCGTCAAACGAAAGAATTTTCCATACAAGAACTTTATTCCGATCGTTCAGTTAATATAGCTGTAGTTATCCGATCTGTCTATTTTCTTAGAAGATTACTTTATTGCCTTTATAACTTATATAATACATGCCAATGAACTGGCAGATACCTCGTCAAATAATAAAGTTTTCCATATTAGAACTTTATTCCGATCGTAACTCGTCAAATAAAACAGTTTTCCATGCGTGAATTTTAGTCCGATCGTTCAGTTAATATGGCAGCTATATGCTGTAGTCATCCGATCAGTACAATTTCTTCGAAGTTTACATTATTGCCTTAGGTTATAATCCATGCCAAATTTCGTGAAGATACTTTGTCAAATGAAAACATTTTCCATTCACGCATTTTACTCCGATCGTTCGGTTAATAAAGCAGCTTTATGCTATAGTTATCCGATCTATACAATTTCTTCGGAGATTACATTGTTGCAAGAAATTTAGTCCGATCGTTTAGTTAATATGGCAGCTATATGCTGTAGTTAATAGATCTGTATAATTTCTTTGAAGATTACATTATTGCCTTAAGTTATAATCCATGCCAAATATCGGGCAGGTACCTCGTCAAATAAAAAAGTTGTCCATGTAAGAAATACATCATAAACATCCGATTTATACAATTTCTTCGGATATTGCATTATTGTCTTAAAAAGAATTCCATGCCAAATTACGTGAAGATACCTCGTCAAATAAAAAAGTTTTCCATGCAAGAAATTTAGTCCGATCGTTCAGTTAATATGGCAGCTATATGCTATGGTCATCCGATCTGTACAATTTCTTCGAAGATTACATTATTGCCTTAGGTTATAATCCATGCCAAATTTCGTGAAGATACTTTGTCAAATGAAAACATTTTCCATTCACGCATTTTACTCCGATCGTTCAGTTAATATGGCAGCTATATGCTGTAGTTATCCGATCAATATAATTTCTTCGAAGTTTACATTATTGCCTTAAGTTATAATCCATGCCAAATATCGGGCAGATACCTCGTCAAATAAAAAAGTTGTCCATGTAAGAAATACATCATAAACATCCGATTTATACAATTTCTTCGGATATTGCATTATTGTCTTAAAAAGAATTCCATGCCAAATTACGTGAAGATACCTCGTCAAATAAAAAAGTTTTCCATGCAAGAAATTTAGTCCGATCGTTCAGTTAATATGGCAGCTATATGCTATGGTCATCCGATCTGTACAATTTCTTCGAAGATTACATTATTGCCTTAGGTTATAATCCATGCCAAATTTCGTGAAGATATTTTGTCATATGAAAAAATTTTCCATATAAGAACTTTATTCTGATCGTTCAGTTAATATGGCAATTATATGCGATAAACATTCGATTTATACAATCTCTTCGGATATTGCATTATTGTCTTAAAAAGAATTCCATGCCAAAATACGTGAAGATACCTCGTCAAATAAAAAAGTTTTTTAAGCAAGAAATTTAGTCCGATCGTTCAGTTAATATGGCAGCTATATGCTGTAGTTATCCGATCTGTACAATTTCTTCGAAGATTACAGTATTGCCTTAAGTTATAATACATGCCAAATTTAGTGAAGATACTTCGTCAAATAAAAAAGTTTTCCATGTAAGAACTTTATTCCGATCGCTCAGTTAATATGGCAGCTATATGCTGTAGTTATCCGATCTGTACAATTTCTTCGAAGATTACAGTATTGCCTTAAGTTATAATCCGTGCTAAATTTAGTGGAGATACCTTTTCAATTGAAAAAGTTATCCATGCAAGAACTTTCCGCCGATAGTTCCGTTAATACGGCAGCTATTTGCTTTGGTCATCCGATAAATTCAATTTGTTGGAGACTGCATTATTGGCTGAAGTAATAATCCATGCTTGATTGTGGAAAGATAACTCGTGAAATAAAAAAATTATCCATGTAAGAACTTTATTCCGATCGTTCAGCTAATATGGCAGCTAAATGCAATAGTCATCCGATTTATACAATTTTTTCGGGGATAGCTTTATTGCCTTAAATAATAATAAATAACATGAAGATATCCCGTCAAACGAAAGAATTTTCCATACAAGAACTTTATTCCGATCGTTCAATTAATATAGCTGTAGTTATCCGATCTGTCTATTTTCTTAGAAGATTACTTTATTGCCTTTATAACTTATATAATACATGCCAATGCACTGGCAGATACCTCGTCAAATAATAAAGTTTTCCATATAAGAACTTTATTCCGATCGTAACTCGTCAAATAAAACAGTTTTCCATGCGTGAATTTTAGTCCGATCGTTCAGTTAATATGGCAGCTATATGCTGTAGTCATCCAATCTGTACAATTTCTTCTAAGATTACTTTATTGCCTTACGTTATAATCCATGCCAAATTTCGTGAAGATACTTTGTCAAATGAAAACATTTTCCATTCACGCATTTTATTCCGATCGTTCGGTTAATAAGGCAGCTATATGCTATAGTTATCCGATCTATACAATTTCTTCGGAGATTACATTGTTGCATTAACTTATAATCCATGCCAAATTCCGGGAAGATACCTCGTCCAATAAAAAAGTTTTCCATGCAAGAAATTTAGTCCGATCGTTCAGTTAATATGGCAGCTATATGCTATGGTCATCCGATCTGTACAATTTCTTCGAAAATTACATTATTGCCTTGAGTTATAATTCTTGCCAAATATCGGGCAGATACCTCGTCAAATAAAAAAGTTTTCCATATAAGAACTTTATTCCGATCGTTTAGTTGATATAGCAGCTATATGCTGTAGTCATCCGATCTGTACAATTTGTTCGAAGATTACATTGTTGCGTTAACTTATAATCCATTCCAAATTCCGGGAAGATACCTCATCCAATAAAAAAGTTTTCCATTCAAAAACTTTATTCCGACCGTTCAGTTAATATGGCAGCTATATGCTGTAGTCATCCGATCTGTACAATTTCTTCGAAGATTACATTGTTGAGTTAACTTATTATCCATGCCAAATTCCGGTAAGATACCTCGTCCTATAAAAAAGTTTTCCATGCAAGAAATTTAGTCCGATCGTTCAGTTAATATGGCAGCTATGTGCTATGGTCATCCGATCTGTACAATTTCTTCGAAGATTACATTATTGCCTTAGGTTATAATCCATGCCAAATTTCGTGAAGATATTTTGTCATATGAAAAAATTTTCCATATAAGAACTTTATTCCGATCGTTCAGTTAATATGGAAATTATATGCGATAAACATTGGATTTATACAATTTCTTCGGATATTGCATTATCGTCTTAAAAAGAATTCCATGCCAAATTTCGTGAAGATACCTTGTCAAAAAATAAAGTTTTTCATGCAAATAGTTTAGTCCGATCGTTCATTTAATATGGCAGCTATATGCTGTAGTTATCCGATCTGTATATTTTCTTCGAATATTACATTATTGCCTTAAGTTATAATCCATGCCAAATATCGGGCAGATACCTCGTCAAATAAAAAAGTTTTTAATGCAAGAAATTTAGTCCGATCGTTTAGTTAATATGGCAGCTATATGCTGTAGTTTATAGATCTGTATAATTTCTTTGAAGATTACATTATTGCCTTAAGTTATAATCCATGCCAAATATCGGGCAGATACCTCGTCAAATAAAAAAGTTGTCCATGTAAGAAATATTTTCCGATCGTTCAGTTAATATGGCAACTATGTGCGATAAACATCCGATTTATACAATTTCTTCGGATATTGCATTATTGTCTTAAAAAGAATTCCATGCCAAATTACGTGAAGATACCTCGTAAAATAAAAAAGTTGTTCATTTAAGAAATTTCGTCCGATCGTTCAGTTAATATGGCAGCTATATGCTAAAGTCATCCGATCTGTACAATTTCTTCGAAGATTACGTTATTGCCTTAGTTTATAATCCATGCGAAATTTCGTGAAGATATTTTGTCAAATGAAAAAATTTTCCATGTAAGAACTTTATTCCGATCGTTCAGTTAATATGGCAGCTATATGCTGTAGTTATCCGATCAATATAATTTCTTCGAAGATTACATTATTGCCTTAAGTTATAATTCATGCCACATAACGGGCAGATACCTCGTCAAATAAAAAAGTTTTCCATATAGGAACTTTATTCCGATTGTTCAGTTAATATGACAACTATATGTGATAAACATCCGATTTATACACTTTCTTTGGATATTGCATTATCGTCTTAAAAAGAATTCCATGCCAAATTTCGTGAAGATACCTTGTCAAATGAAACAGTTTTTCATGCAAGAACTTTAGTCCGTTCGTTCAGTTAATATGGCAGTTATATGCTGTAGTTATCCGATCTGTACAATTTCTTCGAAGATTACAGTATTGCCTTAAGTTATAATTCATGCCAAATATCGGGCAGATACCTCGTTAAATAAAAAAGTTTTCCATATAAGAACTTTATTCCGATCGTTTAGTAGTAGCAACTAAATGCTGTAGTCATCCGATCTGTAAAATTTCTTCGAAGATTACATTGTTGCGTTAACTTATAATCCATGCCAAATATCGGGCAGATACCTCCTCAAATAAAAAAGTTTTTAATGCAAGAAATTTAGTCCGATCGTTTAGTTAGTATGGCAGCTATATGCTGTAGTTAATAGATCTGTATAATTTCTTTGAAGATTGCATTATTGCCTTAAGTTATAATTCATGCCAAATATCGGGAAGATACCTCGTCCAATAAAAAAGTTTTCCAGGCAAGAAATTTAGTCCGATCGTTCAGTTAATATGGCAGCTATATGCTATGGTCATCCGATCTGTACAATTTCTTCGAATATTACATTATTGGCTTAGGTTATAATCCATGCCAAATTTCGTGAAGCTTTTTGTCAAATGAACAAATTTTCCATATAAGAACTTTTTTCCGATCGTTTAGTTAATTTGGCAACTATATGCGATAAACATCCGATTTATACAATTTCTTCGGATATTGCATTATCGTCTTAAAACGAATTCCATGCCAAATTTCGTGAAGATACCTTGTCAAATGAAACAGTTTTTCATGCAAGAACTTTAGTCCGATCGTTCAGTTAATATGGCAGCTATATGCTGTAGTTATCCGATCTGTATATTTTCTTCGAATATTACATTATTGCCTTAAGTTATAATTCATGCCATATAACGGGCAGATACCTCGTCAAATAAAAAAGTTTTCCATATAAGAATTTTATTTCGATCGTTTTGTTAATATGGCAGCTATATGCTGTAGTTATCCGATCTGTATAATTTCTTCGAAGATTACATTATTGCCTTGAGTTATAATTCATGCCAAATATCGGGCAGATACCTCGTCAAATAAAAAAGTTTTTAATGCAAGAAATTTAGTCCGATCGTTTAGTTAGTATGGCAGCTATATGCTGTAGTTAATAGATCTGTATAATTTCTTTGAAGATTGCATTATTGCCTTGAGTTATAATTCATGCCAAATATCGGGCAGATACCTCGTTAAATAAAAAAGTTATCCATATAAGAACTTTATTCCGATCGTTTAGTTGATATAGCAGCTATATGCTGTAGTCATCCGATCTGTAAAATTTCTTCGAAGATTACATTATTGCCTTGAGTTATAATTCATGCCAAATATCGGGAAGATACCTCGTCCAATAAAAAAGTTTTCCAGGCAAGAAATTTAGTCTGATCGTTCAGTTAATATGGCAGCTATATCCGTTCTGTATAATTTTATTGAAGATTACATTATTGCCTTGAGTTATAATTCATGCCAAATATCGGGCAGATACCTCGTCAAATAAAAAAGTTGTCCATGTAAGAAATATATTCCGATCGTTCAGTTAATATGGCAACTATGTGTGATAAACATCCGATTTATACAATTTCTTCGGATATTGCATTATTGTCTTAAAAAGAATTCCATGCCAAATTACGTGAAGATATCTCGTCAAATAAAAAGTTGTTCATGCAAGAAATTTCGTCCGATCGTTCAGTTAATATGACAGCTATATGCTATAGTCATACGATCTGTACAATTTCTTCGAAGATTACGTTATTGCCTTAGGTTATAATCCATGCCAAATTTCGTGAAGATATTTTGTCAAATGAAAAAATTTTCCATGTAAGAACTTTATTCCGATCGTTCAGTTAATATGGCAGCTATATGCTGTAGTCATCCGATCTGTACAATTTCTTCGAAGATTACATTGTTGCGTTAACTTATAATCCATTCCAAATTCCGGGAAGATACCTCGTCCAATAAAAAAGTTTTCCATGCAAAAACTTTATTCCGACCTTTCAGTTAATATGGCAGCTATATGCTGTAGTCATCCGATCTGTACAATTTCTTCGAAGATTACATTATTGGCTAAGGTTATAATCCATGCCAAATTTCGTGAAGATATTTGGTCAAATGAAAAAATTTTCCATATAAGAACTTTTTTCCGATCGTTCAGTTAATATGGCAACTATATGCGACAAACATCCGATTTATACAATTTCTTCGGATATTGCATTATTGTCTTAAAAAGAATTCCATGCCAAATTACGTGAAGATACCTCGTCAAATAAAAAAGTTGTTCATGCAAGAAATTTCGTCCGATCGTTCAGTTAATATGGCAGCTATATGCTATAGTCATCCGATCTGTACAATTTCTTCGAAGATTACGTTATTGCCTTAGGTTATAATCCATGCCAAATTTCGTGAAGATATTTTGTCAAATGAAAAAATTTTCCATGTAAGAACTTTATTCCGATCGTTCAGTTAATATGGCAACTATGTGTGATAAACATCCGATTTATACAATTTCTTCGGATATTGCATTATTGTCTTAAAATAATTCCATGCCAAATTACGTGAAGATACTTCGTCAAATAAAAAAGTTGTTCATGCAAGAAATTTCGTCCGATCGTTCAGTTAATATGGCAGCTATATGCTATAGTCATCCGATCTGTACAATTTCTTCGAAGATAACGTTATTGCCTTAGGTTATAATCCATGCCAAATTTCGTGAAGATATTTTGTCCAATAAAAAAATTTTCCATATAAGAACTTTATTCCGATCGTTCAGTTAATATGACAACTATATGTGATAAACATCCGATTTATACAATTTCTTTGGATATTGCATTATCGTCTTAAAAAGAATTCCATGCCAAATTTCGTGAAGATACCTTGTCAAATGAAACAGTTTTTCATGCAAGAATTTTAGTCCGTTCGTTCAGTTAATATGGCAGCTATATGCTGTAGTTATCCGATCTGTACAATTTCTTCGAAGATTACAGTATTGCTTTAAGTTATAATACGTGCCAAATTTAGTGAAGATACTTCGTCAAATAAAAAAGTTTTCCATATAGGAACTTTATTCCGATCGTTTAGTTAATATGGCAGCTATATGCTGTAGTTAATAGATCTGTATAATTTCTTCGAAGATTACATTATTGCCTTAAGTAATAATCCATGCCAAATATCGGGCAGATACCTCGTCAAATAAAAAAGTTTTCCATATAAGAACTTTATTTCGATCGTTTATTTAATATGGCAGCTATATGCTGTAGTTATCCGATCTGTATAACTTCTTCGAAGATTACATTATTGCCTTGAGTTATCATTCATGCCAAATATCTGGCAGATACCTCGTCAAATAAAACAGTTTTCCATGCAAGAACTTTATTCCGATCTTTCAGTTAATATGGTAGCTATATGCTGTAGTGATCCGATCTGTATAATTTCTTCGAATATTACATTATTGCCTTAAGTTGTAAATAATGCCAAATATTGGGGAGATACCTCGTCAAACAAAAAAGTTTTCCGTGTAAGAACTTTATTCCGATCGTTCAGTTAATATGGCAGCTATATGCTGTAGTCATCCGATCTGTACAATTTCTTCGAAGATTACATTGTTGCGTTAACTTATAATCCATGCCAAATTCCGGGAAGATACCTCGTCCAATAAAAAAGGTTTTCATGTGAGAACTTTATTCCGATCGCTCAGTTAATAAGGCAGCTATATGCTGTAGTTATCCGATCTGCATTAAGTTATAATACATGCCAAATTTAGTGAAGATACTTCGACAAATAAAAAAGTTTTCCGTGTAAGAACTTTATTCCGATCGTTCAGATAATATGGCAGCTATATGCTGTAGTTATCCGATCTGCCTTAAGTTATAATACATGCCAAATTTAGTGAAGATACTTCGTCAAATAAAAAAGTTTTCCATGTAAGAACTTTATTCCGATCGCTCAGTTAATATGGCAGCTATATGCTGTAGTTATCCGATCTGTATAATTTCTTCGAAGATAACAATATTTCCTTGAGTTATAATTCATGCCAAATATCGGGCAGATACCTCGTCAAATAAAAAAGTTTTCCATATAAGAACTTTATTTCGATCGTTTAGTTAATATGGCAGCTATATGCTGTAGTTATCCGATCTGTACAATTTCTTCGAAGATTACATTGTTGCGTTAACTTATAAACCATGCCAAATATTGGGCAGATACCTCGTCAAATAAAAAAGTTTTCCGTGTAAGAACTTTATTCCGATCGTTCAGTTAATATGGCAGCTATATGCTGTAGTTATCCGATCTGTACAATTTCTTCGAAGATTACATTATTGCCTTAGGTTATAATCCATGCCAAATTTCGTGAAGATATTTTGTCAAATGAAAAAATTTTCCATATAAGAACTTTATTCCGATGGTTCAGTTAATATGGCAGCTATATGCTGTAGTTATCCGATCAATATAATTTCTTCGAAGATTACATTATTGCCTTGAGTTATAATTCATGCCCAATATCGGGCAGATACCTCGTCAAATAAAACAGTTTTCCATGCAAGAACTTTATTCCGATCTTTCAGTTAATATGGCAGCTATATGCTGTAGTTATCCGATCTGTATAACTTCTTCGAAGATTACATTATTGCCTTGAGTTATCATTCATGCCAAATATCTGGCAGATACCTCGTCAAATAAAACAGTTTTCCATGCAAGAACTTTATTCCGATCTTTCAGTTAATATGGTAGCTATATGCTGTAGTAATCCGATCTGTATAATTTCTTCGAATATTACATTATTGCCTTAAGTTGTAAATAATGCCAAATATTGGGGAGATGCCTCGTCAAACAAAAAAGTTTTCCGTGTAAGAACTTTATTCCGATCGTTCAGTTAATATGGCAGCTATATTCTGTAGTCATCCGATCTGTACAATTTCTTCGAAGATTACATTGTTGCGTTAACTTATAATCCATGCCAAATTCCGGGAAGATACCTCGTCCAATAAAAAAGGTTTTCATGTGAGAACTTTATTCCGATCGCTCAGTTAATAAGGCAGCTATATGCTGTAGTTATCCGATCTGCATTAAGTTATAATACATGCCAAATTTAGTGAAGATACTTCGACAAATAAAAAAGTTTTCCGTGTAAGAACTTTATTCCGATCGTTCAGATAATATGGCAGCTATATGCTGTAGTTATCCGATCTGCCTTAAGTTATAATACATGCCAAATTTAGTGAAGATACTTCGTCAAATAAAAAAGTTTTCCATGTAAGAACTTTATTCCGATCGCTCAGTTAATATGGCAGCTATATGCTGTAGTTATCCGATCTGTATAATTTCTTCGAAGATAACAATATTTCCTTGAGTTATAATTCATGCCAAATATCGGGCAGATACCTCGTCAAATAAAAAAGTTTTCCATATAAGAACTTTATTTCGATCGTTTAGTTAATATGGCAGCTATATGCTGTAGTTATCCGATCTGTACAATTTCTTCGAAGATTACATTGTTGCGTTAACTTATAAACCATGCCAAATATTGGGCAGATACCTCGTCAAATAAAAAAGTTTTCCGTGTAAGAACTTTATTCCGATCGTTCAGTTAATATGGCAGCTATATGCTGTAGTTATCCGATCTGTACAATTTCTTCGAAGATTACATTATTGCCTTAGGTTATAATCCATGCCAAATTTCGTGAAGATATTTTGTCAAATGAAAAAATTTTCCATATAAGAACTTTATTCCGATGGTTCAGTTAATATGGCAGCTATATGCTGTAGTTATCCGATCAATATAATTTCTTCGAAGATTACATTATTGCCTTGAGTTATAATTCATGCCCAATATCGGGCAGATACCTCGTCAAATAAAACAGTTTTCCATGCAAGAACTTTATTCCGATCTTTCAGTTAATATGGTAGCTATATGCTGTAGTTATCCGATCTGTATAATTTCTTCGAATATTACATTATTGCCTTAAGTTATAAATAATGCCAAATATTGGGAAGATACCTCGTCAAACAAAAAATTTTTCCGTGTAAGAACTTTATTCCGATCGTTCAGTTAATATGGCAGCTATATGCTGTAGTCATCCGATCTGTACAATTTCTTCGAAGATTACATTGTTGCGTTAACTTATAATCCATGCCAAATTCCGGGAAGATACCTCGTCCAATAAAAAAGGTTTCCATGTAAGAACTTTATTCCGATCGCTCAGTTAATATGGCAGCTTTATGCTGTAGTTATCCGATCTGCCTTAAGTTATAATACATGCCAAATTTAGTGAAGATACTTCGTCAAATAAAAAAGTTTTCCGTGTAAGAACTTTATTCCGATCGTTCAGTTAATATGGCAGCTATATGCTGTAGTCATCCGATCTGTACAATTTCTTCGAAGATTACATTGTTGCGTTAACTTATAAACCATGCCAAATTCCGGGAAGATACCTCGTCCAATAAAAAAAATTTCCATGCAAGAAATTTAGTCCGATCGTTCAGTTAATATGGCAGCTATATGCTGTAGTTATCCGATCTGTACAATTTCTTCGAAGATTACATTGTTGCGTTAACTTATAATCCATGCCAAATATCGGGCAGATACCTCGTCAAATAAAAAAGTTTTCCATGCAAGAAATTTAGTCCGATCGTTCAGTTAATATGGCAGCTATATGCTATGGTCATCCGATCTGTACAATTTCTTCGCAGATTACATTATTGCCTTAGGTTATAATCCTTGCCAAATTCCGTGAAAATATTTTGTCAAATAAAAAAGTTTTTAATGCAAGAAATTAAGTCCGATCGGTTAGTTAATATGGCAGCTATATGCTGTAGTTAATAGATGTGTATAATTTCTTTGAAGATTACATTATTGCCTTAAGTTATAATCCATGCCACATATCGGGCAGATACCACGTCAAATAAAAAAGTTGTCCATGTAAGAAATATATTCCGATCGTTCAGTTAATATGGCAACTATGTGCGATTAACATCCGATTTATACAATTTCTTCGGATATTGCATTATTGTCTTAAAAAAAATTCCATGCCAAATTAAGTGAAGATACCTCGTCAAATAAAAAAGTTTTTCATGCAAGAAATTTCGTCCGATCGTTCAGTTAATATGGCAGCTATATGCTATAGTCATCCGATCTATACAATTTCTTCGAATATGACATTATTGCCTTAGGTTATAATCCATGCCAAATTTCGTGAAGATATTTTGTCAAATGAAAAAATTTTCCATATAAGAACTTTATTCCGATCGTTCAGTTAATATGGCAGCTATATGCTGTAGTTATCCGATCAATATAATTTCTTCGAAGATTACATTATTGCCTTGAGTTATAATTCATGCCCAATATCGGGCAGATACCTCATCAAATAAAAAAGTTTTCCGTGTAAGAACTTTATTCCGATCGTTCAGTTAATATGGCAGCTATATGCTGTAGTCATCCGATCTGTACAATTTTTTCGAAGATTACATTGTTGCGTTAACTTATAATCCATGCCAAATTCCGGGAAGATGCCTCGTCCAATAAATAAGGTTTCCATGTAAGAACTTTATTCCGATCGCTCAGTTAATATGGCAGCTATATGCTGTAGTTGTTCGATCTGCCTTAAGTTATAATACATGCCAAATTTAGTGAAGATACTTCGTCAAATAAAAAAGATTTCCGTGTAAGAACTTTATTCCGATCGTTCAGTTAATATGGCAGCTATATGCTGTAGTCATCCGATCTGTACAATTTCTTCGAAGATTACATTGTTGCGTTAACTAATAATCCATGCCAAATTCCGGGAAGATACCTCGTCCAATAAAAAAGTTTTCCATTTAAGAACTTTATTCCGATCGCTCAGTTAATATGGCAGCTATATGCTGTAGTTATCCGATCTGCCTTAAGTTATAATACATGCCAAATTTAGTGAAGATACTTCGTCAAATAAAAAAGTTTTCCATGTAAAAAATTTATTCCGATCGCTCAGTTAATATGGCAGCTATATGCTGTAGTTATCCGATCTGTACAATTTCTTCGAAGATTACATTGTTGCGTTAACTAATAATCCATGCCAAATTCCGGGAAGATACCTCGTCCAATAAAAAAGTTTTCCATTTAAGAACTTTATTCCGATCGCTCAGTTAATATGGCAGCTATATGCTGTAGTTATCCGATCTGCCTTAAGTTATAATACATGCCAAATTTAGTGAAGATACTTCGTCAAATAAAAAAGTTTTCCGTGTAAGAACTTTATTCCGATCGTTCAGTTAATATGGCAGCTATATGCTGTAGTCATCCGATCTGTACAATTTCTTCGAAGATTACATTGTTGCGTTAACTTATAATCCATGCCAAATTCCGGGAAGATACCTCGTCCAATAAAAAAGGTTTCCATGTAAGAACTTTATTCCGATCGCTCAGTTAATATGGCAGCTTTATGCTGTAGTTATCCGATCTGCCTTAAGTTATAATACATGCCAAATTTAGTGAAGATACTTCGTCAAATAAAAAAGTTTTCCGTGTAAGAACTTTATTCCGATCGTTCAGTTAATATGGCAGCTATATGCTGTACTCATCCGATCTGTACAATTTCTTCGAAGATTACATTGTTGCGTTAACTTTTAAACCATGCCAAATTCCGGGAAGATACCTCGTCCAATAAAAATTTTCCATGCAAGAAATTTAGTCCGATCGTTCAGTTAATATGGCAGCTATATGCTGTAGTTATCCGATCTGTACAATTTCTTCGAAGATTACATTGTTGCGTTAACTTATAATCTATGCCAAATATCGGGCAGATACCTCGTCAAATAAAAAAGTTTTCCATGCAAGAAATTTAGTCCGATCGTTCAGTTAATATGGCAGCTATATGCTGTAGTTATCCGATCTGTACAATTTCTTCGAAGATTACATTGTTGCGTTAACTTATAATCCATGCCAAATATCGGGCAGATACCTCGTCAAATAAAAAAGTTTTCCATGCAAGAAATTTAGTCCGATCGTTCAGTTAATATGGCAGCTATATGCTATGGTCATCCGATCTGTACAATTTCTTCGCAGATTACATTATTGCCTTAGGTTATAATCCATGCCAAATTCCGTGAAAATATTTTGTCAAATAAAAAAGTTTTTAATGCAAGAAATTAAGTCCGATCGGTTAGTTAATATGGCAGCTATATGCTGTAGTTAATAGATGTGTATAATTTCTTTGAAGATTACATTATTGCCTTAAGTTATAATCCATGCCACATATCGGGCAGATACCACGTCAAATAAAAAAGTTGTCCATGTAAGAAATATATTCCGATCGTTCAGTTAATATGGCAACTATGTGCGATAAACATCCGATTTATACAATTTCTTCGGATATTGCATTATTGTCTTAAAAAGAATTCCATGCCAAATTAAGTGAAAATACCTCGTCAAATAAAAAAGTTTTTCATGCAAGAAATTTCGTCCGATCGTTCAGTTAATATGGCAGCTATATGCTATAGTCATCCGATCTATACAATTTCTTCGAATATGACATTATTGCCTTAGGTTATAATCCATGCCAAATTTCGTGAAGATATTTTGTCAAATGAAAAAATTTTCCATATAAGAACTTTATTCCGATCGTTCAGTTAATATGGCAGCTATATGCTGTAGTTATCCGATCAATATAATTTCTTCGAAGATTACATTATTGCCTTGAGTTATAATTCATGCCCAATATCGGGCAGATACCTCATCAAATAAAAAAGTTTTCCGTGTAAGAACTTTATTCCGATCGTTCAGTTAATATGGCAGCTATATGCTGTAGTCATCCGATCTGTACAATTTTTTCGAAGATTACATTGTTGCGTTAACTAATAATCCATGCCAAATTCCGGGAAGATACCTCGTCAAAAAAAAAGTTTTCCATGTAAGAATTTTATTTTGATCGCTCAGTTAATATGGCAGCTATATGCTGTAGTTATCCGATCTGCCTTAAGTTATAATACATGCCAAATTTAGTGAAGATACTTCGTCAAATAAAAAAGTTTTCCATGTAAGAACTTTATTCCGATCGCTCAGTTAATATGGCAGCTATATGCTGTAGTTAATAGATGTGTATAATTTCTTTGAAGATTACATTATTGCCTTAAGTTATAATCCATGCCAAATATCGGGCAGATACCTCGTCAAATAAAAAAGTTGTCCATGTAAGAAATATATTCCGATCGTTCAGTTAATATGGCAACTATGTGCGATAAACATCCGATTTATACAATTTCTTCGGATATTGCATTCTTGTCTTAAAAAGAATTCCATGCCAAATTAAGTGAAGATACCTCGTCAAATAAAAAAGTTTTTATGCAAGAAATTTCGTCCGATCGTTCAGTTAATATGGCAGCTATATGCTATAGTCATCCGATCTGTACAATTTCTTCGAGGATTACATTATTGCCTTAGGTTATAATAATATATAATCCATGCCAAATTTCGTGAAGATATATTGTCAAATGAAAAAATTTTCCATATAAGAAATTTAGTCCGATCGTTTAGTTAATATGGCAGCTATATGCTGTAGTTAATAGATCTGTATAATTACTTCGAATATTACATTATTTCCTTGAGTTATAATTCATGCCAAATATCCGGCAGATACCTCGTCAAATAAAAAAGTTTTCCATATAAGAACTTTATTTCGATCGTTTAGTTAATATGGCAGCTATATGCTGTAGTTATCCGATCTGTACAATTTCTTTGCAGATTACATTGTTGCGTTAACTTATACTCCATGCCAAATTCCGGGAAGATACCTCGTCCAATAAAAAAGTTTTACGTGTAAGAACTTTATTCCGATCGTTCAGTTAATATGGCAGCTATATGCTGTAGTCATCCGATCTGTACAATTTCTTCGCAGATTACATTGTTGCGTTAACTTATACTCCATGCCAAATGCCGGGAAGATACCTCGTCCAATAAAAAAGTTTTCCATGCAAGAAATTTAGTCCGGTCGTTCAGTTTATATGGCAGCTATATGCTATGGTCATCCGATCTGTACAATTTCTTCGAATAGTACATTATTGCCTTAGGTTATAATCCATGCCAAATTTCGGGAAGATATTTTGTCAAATAAAAAAATTTTCTATATAAGAACTTTATTCCGATCGTTCAGTTAATATGAACACTATTTGTGATAAACATCCGATTTATACAATTTCTTCGGATATTGTATTATCGTCTTAAAAAGGATTCCATGCCAAATTTCGTGAAGATACCTTGTCAAATGAAACAGTTTTTCATGCAAGAACTTTAGTCCGTTCGTTCAGTTAATAGGGCAGCTATATGCTGTAGTTATCCGATCTGTACAATTTCTTCGAAGATTACAGTATTGCCTTAAGTTATAATACATGATAAATTTAGTGAAGATACTTCGTCAAATAAAAAAGTTTTCCATGTAAGAACTTTATTCCGATCGCTCAGTTAATATGGCAGCTATATGCTGTAGTTATCCGATCTGTATAATTTCTTTGAATATTACATTATTGCCTTAGGTTATAATCCATGCCAAATTTCGTGAAGATATATTGTCAAATGAAAAAATTTTCCATATAAGAAATTTAGTCCGATCGTTTAGTTAATATGGCAGCTATATGCTGTAGTTAATAGATCTGTATAATTACTTCGAATATTACAATATTTCCTTGAGTTATAATTCATGCCAAATATCCGGCAGATACCTCGTCAAATAAAAAAGTTTTCCATATAAGAACTTTATTTCGATCGTTTAGTTAATATGGCAGCTATATGCTGTAGTTATCCGATCTGTACAATTTCTTTGCAGATTACATTGTTGCGTTAACTTATACTCCATGCCAAATTCCGGGAAGATACCTCGTCCAATAAAAAAGTTTTACGTGTAAGAACTTTATTCCGATCGTTTAGTTAAAAAGGCAGCTATATGCTGTAGTTATCCGATCTGTACAATTTCTTCGAAGATTACAGTATTGCCTTAAGTTATAATACATGATAAATTTAATGAAGATACTTCGTCAAATAAAAAAGTTTTCCATGTAAGAACTTTATTCCGATCGCTCAGTTAATATGGCAGCTATATGCTATAGTCATCCGATCTGTACAATTTCTTCGAGGATTACATTATTGCCTTAGGTTATAATCCATGCCAAATTTCGTGAAGATATATTGTCAAATGAAAAAATTTTCCATATAAGAAATTTAGTCCGATCGTTTAGTTAATATGGCAGCTATATGCTGTAGTTAATAGATCTCTATAATTACTTCGAATATTACATTATTTCCTTGAGTTATAATTCATGCCAAATATCCGGCAGATACCTCGTCAAATAAAAAAGTTTTCCATATAAGAACTTTATTTCGATCGTTTAGTTAATATGGCAGCTATATGCTGTAGTTATCCGATCTGTACAATTTCTTCGAAGATTACAGTATTGCCTTAAGTTATAATACATGATAAATTTAGTGAAGATACTTCGTCAAATAAAAAAGTTTTCCATGTAAGAACTTTATTCCGATCGCTCAGTTAATATGGCAGCTATATGCTATAGTCATCCGATCTGTATAATTTCTTTGAATATTACATTATTGCCTTAGGTTATAATCCATGCCAAATTTCGTGAAGATATATTGTCAAATGAAAAAATTTTCCATATAAGAAATTTAGTCCGATCGTTTAGTTAATATGGCAGCTATATGCTGTAGTTAATAGATCTGTATAATTACTTCGAATATTACATTATTTCCCTGAGTTATAATTCATGCCAAATATCCGGCAGATACCTCGTCAAATAAAAAAGTTTTCCATATAAGAACTTTATTTCGATCGTTTAGTTAATATGGCAGCTATATGCTGTAGTTATCCGATCTGTACAATTTCTTCGAAGATTACAGTATTGCCTTAAGTTATAATACATGATAAATTTAGTGAAGATACTTCGTCAAATAAAAAAGTTTTCCATGTAAGAACTTTATTCCGATCGCTCAGTTAATATGGCAGCTATATGCTATAGTCATCCGATCTGTACAATTTCTTCGAGGATTACATTATTGCCTTAGGTTATAATCCATGCCAAATTTCGTGAAGATATATTGTCAAATGAAAAAATTTTCCATATAAAAAATTTAGTCCGATCGTTTAGTTAATATGGCAGCTATATGCTGTAGTTAATAGATCTGTATAATTACTTCGAATATTACATTATTTCCTTGAGTTATAATTCATGCCAAATATCCGGCAGATACCTCGTCAAATAAAAAAGTTTTCCATATAAGAACTTTATTTCGATCGTTTAGTTAATATGGCAGCTATATGCTGTAGTTATCCGATCTGTACAATTTCTTTGCTGATTACATTGTTGCGTTAACTTATACTCCATGCCAAATTCCGGGAAGATACCTCGTCCAATAAAAAAGTTTTACGTGTAAGCACTTTATTCCGATCGTTCAGTTAATATGGCAGCTATATGCTGTAGTCATCCGATCTGTACAATTTCTTCGCAGATTACATTGTTGCGTTAACTTATACTCCATGCCAAATTCCGGGAAGATACCTCGTCCAATAAAAAAGTTTTCCATGCAAGAAATTTAGTCCGGTCGTTCAGTTTATATGGCAGCTATATGCTATGGTCATCCGATCTGTACAATTTCTTCGAATAGTACATTATTGCCTTAGGTTATAATCCATGCCAAATTTCGGGAAGATATTTTGTCAAATAAAAAAATTTTCTATATAAGAACTTTATTCCGATCGTTCAGTTAATATGAACACTATTTGTGATAAACATCCGATTTATACAATTTCTTCGGATATTGTATTATCGTCTTAAAAAGGATTCCATGCCAAATTTCGTGAAGATACCTTGTCAAATGAAACAGTTTTTCATGCAAGAACTTTAGTCCGTTCGTTCAGTTAATATGACAGCTATATGCTATAGTCATCCGATCAATATAATTTCTTCGAAGATTACATTATTGCCTTGAGTTATAATACATGATAAATTTAGTGAAGATACTTCGTCAAATAAAAAAGTTTTCCATGTAAGAACTTTATTCCGATCGCTCAGTTAATATGGCAGCTATATGCTGTAGTTATCCGATCTGTATAATTTCTTTGAATATTACATTGTTGCGTTAACTTATAATCCATTCCAAATTCCGGGAAGATACCTCGTCCAATAAAAAAGTTTTCCATGCAAAAACTTTATTCCGACCGTTCAGTTAATATGGCAGCTATATGCTGTAGTCATCCGATCTGTACAATTTCTTCGAAGATTACATTGTTGCCTTAGGTTATAATCCATGCCAAATTTCGTGAAGATATTTTGTCATATGAAAACATTTTCTATATAAGAACTTTATTCCGATCGTTCAGTTAATATGGCAATTATATGCGATAAACATCCGATTTATACAATTTCTTCGGATATTGCATTATCGTCTTAAAAAGAATTCCATGCCAAATTTCGTGAAGATACCTTGTCAAAAAAAAAAGTTTTTCATGCAAATACTTAAGTCCGATCGTTCAGTTAATATGGCAGCTATATGCTGTAGTTATCCGAACTGTATATTTTCTTCGAATATTACATAATTGCCTTAAGTTATAATTCATGCCATATAACGGGCAGATACCTCGTCAAATAAAAAAATTTTCCATATAGGAACTTTATTTCGATCGTTTTGTTAATATGGCAGCTATATGCTGTAGTTATCCGATCTGTATAATTTCTTCGAAGATTACATTATTGCCTTGAGTTATAATTTATGCCAAACATCGGGCAGATACCTCGTCAAATAAAAAAGTTTTTAATGCTAGAAATTTAGTCCGATCGTTTAGTTAATATGGCAGCTATATGCTCTAGTTAATAGATCTGTATAATTTCTTTGAAGATTACATTATTGCCTTAAGTTATAATCCATGCCAAATATCGGGAAGATACCTCGTCAAATAAAAAAGTTGTCCATGTAAGAAATATATTCCGATCGTTCAGTTAATATGGCAACTATATGCGATAAACATCCGATTTATACAATTTCTTCGGATATTGCATTATTGTCTTAAAAAGAATTCCATGCCAAATTACGTGAAGATACCTCGTCAAATAAAAAAGTTTTTCATGCAAGAAATTTCGTCCGATCGTTCAGTTAAGATGGCAGCTATATGCTATAGTCATCTGATCTGTACAATTTCTTCGAAGATTACGTTATTGCCTTAGGTTATAATCCATGCCAAATTTCGTGAAGATATTTTGTCAAATGAAAAAATTTTCCATGTAAGAACTTTATTCCGATCGTTCAGTTAATATGGCAGCTATATGCTGTAGTTATCCGATCAATATAATTTCTTCGAAGATTACATTATTGCCTTGAGTTATAATTCATGCCAAATATCGGGCAGATACCTCGTCAAATAAAACAGTTTTCCATGCAAGAACTTTATTCCGATCGTTCAGTTAATATGGCAGCTATATGCTGTAGTTATCCGATCTGTACAATTTCTTCGAAGATTACATTATTGCCTTGAGTTATAATTCATGCCAAATATCGGGCAGATACCTCGTCAAATAAAACAGTTTTCCATGCAAGAACTTTATTCCGATCTTTCAGTTAATATGGTAGCTATATGCTGTAGTTATCCGATCTGTATAATTTCTTCGAAGATTACATTATTGCCTTAAGTTATAAATCATGCCAAATATTGGGCAGATACCTCGTCAAATAAAAAAATTTTCCGTGTAAGAACTTTATTCCGATCGTTCAGTTAATATGGCAGCTATATGCTGTAGTCATCCGATCTGTACAATTTCTTCGAAGATTACATTGTTGCATTAACTTATACTTCATGCCAAATTCCGGGAAGATACCTCGTCCAATAAAAAAGTTTTCCATGCAAGAAATTTAGTCCGATCGTTCAGTTAATATGGCAGCTATATGCTATGGTCATCCGATCTGTACAATTTCTTCGAAGATTATATTATTGGCTTAGGTTATAATCCATGCCAAATTTTGTATAATTTCTTCGAAGATTACATTATTGCCTTAAGTTATAAATAATGCCAAATATTGGGAAGATACCTCGTCAATTAAAAAAGTTTTCCGTGTAAGAACTTTATTCCGATCGTTCAGTTAATATGGCAGCGATATGCTGTAGTCATCCGATCTGTACAATTTCTTCGAAGATTACATTGTTGCGTTAACTTATAATCCATGCCAAATTCCGGGAAGATACCTCGTCCAATAAAAAAGGTTTCCATGTAAGAACTTTATTCCGATCGCTTAGTTAATATGGCAGCTATATGCTGTAGTTATCCGATCTGTACAATTTCTTCGAAGATTACATTATTGGCTTAGGTTATAATCCATGCCACATTTCGTGAAGATATTTTGTCAAATGAAAAAATTTTCCATATAAGAACTTTTTTCCGATCGGTCAAATAATATGGCAACTATATGCGATAAACATCCGATTTATACAATTTCTTCGGATATTGCATTATCGTCTTAAAAAGAATTCCATGCCAAATTTCGTGAAGATACCTTGTCAAATAAAAAAGTTTTTCATGCAAGAACTTTAGTCCGATCGTTCAGTTAATATGGCAGCTATATGCTGTAGTTATCCGATCTGTATATTTTTTTCGAAGATTAAATTATTGCCTTAAGTTATAATTCATGCCACATAACGGGCAGATAACTCGTCAAATAAAAAAGTTTTCCATATAGGATGTTTATTCCGATCGTTTAGTTAATATGGCAGCTATATGCTGTAGTTTTCCGATCTATATAATTTCTTTGAAGATTACATTATAGCCTTGAGTTATAATTCATGTTAAATATCGGGCAGATACCTCGTCAAATAAAAAAGTTTTCCATATAAGAACTTTATTTCGATCGTTTAGTTAATATGGCAGCAATATGCTGTAGTTATCCGATCTGTATAATTTCTTCGAAGATTACATTATTGCCTTGAGTTATAATTCATGCCAAATATCGGGCAGATACCTCGTCAAATAAAAAAGTTTTTAATGCAAGAAATTTAGTCCGATCGTTTAGTTAATATGGCAGCTAAATGCTGTAGTTAATAGATCTGTACAATTTCTTCGAAGATTACATTATTGCCTTAAGTTATAATCCATGCCAAATATCGGGCAGATACCAAGTCAAATAAAACAGTTTTCCATGCAAGAACTTTATTCCGATCTTTCAGTTAATATGGTAGCTATATGCTGTAGTTATCCGATCTTCATAATTTCTTCGAAGATTACATTATTGCCTTAAGTTATAAATAATGCCAAATATTGGGAAGATACCTCGTCAAATAAAAAAGTTTTCCGAGTAAGAACTTTATTCCGATCGTTCAGTTAATATGGCAGCTATATGCTGTAGTCATCCGATCTGTACAATTTCTTCGAAGATTACATTGTTGCGTTAACTTATAATCCATGCCAAATTCCGGGAAGATACCTCGTCCAATAAAAAAGGTTTCCATGTAAGAACTTTATTTCGATCGTTTAGTTAATATGGCAGCCATATGCTGTAGTTATCCGATCTGTATAATTTCTTCGAAGATTACATTATTGCCTTGAGTTATAATTCATGCCAAATATCGGGCAGATACCTCGTCAAATAAAAAAGTTTTCCATATAAGAACTTTATTTCGATCGTTTAGTTAATATGGCAGCCATATGCTGTAGTTATCCGATCTGTATAATTTCTTCGAAGATTACATTATTGCCGTGAGTTATAATTCATGCCAAATATCGGGCAGATACCTCGTCAAAAAAAAAGTTTTTAATGCAAGAAATTTCGTCCGATCGTTCAGTTAAAAAAGTTTTTAATGCTAGAAATTTAGTCCGATCGTTTAGTTAATATGGCAGCTATATGCTCTAGTTAATAGATCTGTATAATTTCTTTGAAGATTACATTATTGCCTTAAGTTATAATCCATGCCAAATATCGGGAAGATACCTCGTCAAATAAAAAAGTTGTCCATGTAAGAAATATATTCCGATCGTTCAGTTAATATGGCAACTATATGCGATAAACATGCCAAATTTCGTGAAGATATTTTGTCATATGAAAACATTTTCTATATAAGAACTTTATTCCGATCGTTCAGTTAATATGGCAATTATATGCGATAAACATCCGATTTATACAATTTCTTCGGATATTGCATTATCGTCTTAAAAAGAATTCCATGCCAAATTTCGTGAAGATACCTTGTCAAAAAAAAAAGTTTTTCATGCAAATACTTAAGTCCGACCGTGTATAATTTCTTCGAAGATTACATTATTGCCTTGAGTTATAATTCATGCCAAATATCGGGCAGATACCTCGTCAAATAAAAAAGTTTTTAATGCAAGAAATTTAGTCCGATCGTTTAGTTAATATGGCAGCTAAATGCTGTAGTTAATAGATCTGTACAATTTCTTCGAAGATTACATTATTGCCTTAAGTTATAATCCATGCCAAATATCGGGCAGATACCAAGTCAAATAAAACAGTTTTCCATGCAAGAACTTTATTCCGATCTTTCAGTTAATATGGTAGCTATATGCTGTAGTTATCCGATCTTCATAATTTCTTCGAAGATTACATTATTGCCTTAAGTTATAAATAATGCCAAATATTGGGAAGATACCTCGTCAAATAAAAAAGTTTTCCGAGTAAGAACTTTATTCCGATCGTTCAGTTAATATGGCAGCTATATGCTGTAGTCATCCGATCTGTACAATTTCTTCGAAGATTACATTGTTGCGTTAACTTATAATCCATGCCAAATTCCGGGAAGATACCTCGTCCAATAAAAAAGGTTTCCATGTAAGAACTTTATTTCGATCGTTTAGTTAATATGGCAGCCATATGCTGTAGTTATCCGATCTGTATAATTTCTTCGAAGATTACATTATTGCCTTGAGTTATAATTCATGCCAAATATCGGGCAGATACCTCGTCAAATAAAAAAGTTTTCCATATAAGAACTTTATTTCGATCGTTTAGTTAATATGGCAGCCATATGCTGTAGTTATCCGATCTGTATAATTTCTTCGAAGATTACATTATTGCCGTGAGTTATAATTCATGCCAAATATCGGGCAGATACCTCGTCAAAAAAAAAAGTTTTTAATGCAAGAAATTTCGTCCGATCGTTCAGTTAAAAAAGTTTTTAATGCTAGAAATTTAGTCCGATCGTTTAGTTAATATGGCAGCTATATGCTCTAGTTAATAGATCTGTATAATTTCTTTGAAGATTACATTATTGCCTTAAGTTATAATCCATGCCAAATATCGGGAAGATACCTCGTCAAATAAAAAAGTTGTCCATGTAAGAAATATATTCCGATCGTTCAGTTAATATGGCAACTATATGCGATAAACATCCGATTTATACAATTTCTTCGGATATTGCATTATTGTCTTAAAAAGAATTCCATGCCAAATTACGTGAAGATACCTCGTCAAATAAAAAAGTTTTTCATGCAAGAAATTTCGTCCGATCGTTCAGTTAAGATGGCAGCTATATGCTATAGTCATCTGATCTGTACAATTTCTTCGAAGATTACGTTATTGCCTTAGGTTATAATCCATGCCAAATTTCGTGAAGATATTTTGTCAAATGAAAAAATTTTCCATGTAAGAACTTTATTCCGATCGTTCAGTTAATATGGCAGCTATATGCTGTAGTTATCCGATCAATATAATTTCTTCGAAGATTACATTATTGCCTTGAGTTATAATTCATGCCAAATATCGGGCAGATACCTCGTCAAATAAAACAGTTTTCCATGCAAGAACTTTATTCCGATCGTTCAGTTAATATGGCAGCTATATGCTGTAGTTATCCGATCTGTACAATTTCTTCGAAGATTACATTATTGCCTTGAGTTATAATTCATGCCAAATATCGGGCAGATACCTCGTCAAATAAAACAGTTTTCCATGCAAGAACTTTATTCCGATCTTTCAGTTAATATGGTAGCTATATGCTGTAGTTATCCGATCTGTATAATTTCTTCGAAGATTACATTATTGCCTTAAGTTATAAATCATGCCAAATATTGGGCAGATACCTCGTCAAATAAAAAAATTTTCCGTGTAAGAACTTTATTCCGATCGTTCAGTTAATATGGCAGCTATATGCTGTAGTCATCCGATCTGTACAATTTCTTCGAAGATTACATTGTTGCATTAACTTATACTTCATGCCAAATTCCGGGAAGATACCTCGTCCAATAAAAAAGTTTTCCATGCAAGAAATTTAGTCCGATCGTTCAGTTAATATGGCAGCTATATGCTATGGTCATCCGATCTGTACAATTTCTTCGAAGATTATATTATTGGCTTAGGTTATAATCCATGCCAAATTTTGTATAATTTCTTCGAAGATTACATTATTGCCTTAAGTTATAAATAATGCCAAATATTGGGAAGATACCTCGTCAATTAAAAAAGTTTTCCGTGTAAGAACTTTATTCCGATCGTTCAGTTAATATGGCAGCGATATGCTGTAGTCATCCGATCTGTACAATTTCTTCGAAGATTACATTGTTGCGTTAACTTATAATCCATGCCAAATTCCGGGAAGATACCTCGTCCAATAAAAAAGGTTTCCATGTAAGAACTTTATTCCGATCGCTTAGTTAATATGGCAGCTATATGCTGTAGTTATCCGATCTGTACAATTTCTTCGAAGATTACATTATTGGCTTAGGTTATAATCCATGCCACATTTCGTGAAGATATTTTGTCAAATGAAAAAATTTTCCATATAAGAACTTTTTTCCGATCGGTCAAATAATATGGCAACTATATGCGATAAACATCCGATTTATACAATTTCTTCGGATATTGCATTATCGTCTTAAAAAGAATTCCATGCCAAATTTCGTGAAGATACCTTGTCAAATAAAAAAGTTTTTCATGCATGAACTTTAGTCCGATCGTTCAGTTAATATGGCAGCTATATGCTGTAGTTATCCGATCTGTATATTTTTTTCGAAGATTAAATTATTGCCTTAAGTTATAATTCATGCCACATAACGGGCAGATAACTCGTCAAATAAAAAAGTTTTCCATATAGGATGTTTATTCCGATCGTTTAGTTAATATGGCAGCTATATGCTGTAGTTTTCCGATCTATATAATTTCTTTGAAGATTACATTATAGCCTTGAGTTATAATTCATGTTAAATATCGGGCAGATACCTCGTCAAATAAAAAAGTTTTCCATATAAGAACTTTATTTCGATCGTTTAGTTAATATGGCAGCAATATGCTGTAGTTATCCGATCTGTATAATTTCTTCGAAGATTACATTATTGCCTTGAGTTATAATTCATGCCAAATATCGGGCAGATACCTCGTCAAATAAAAAAGTTTTTAATGCAAGGAATTTAGTCCGATCGTTTAGTTAATATGGCAGCTAAATGCTGTAGTTAATAGATCTGTACAATTTCTTCGAAGATTACATTATTGCCTTAAGTTATAATCCATGCCAAATATCGGGCAGATACCAAGTCAAATAAAACAGTTTTCCATGCAAGAACTTTATTCCGATCTTTCAGTTAATATGGTAGCTATATGCTGTAGTTATCCGATCTTCATAATTTCTTCGAAGATTACATTATTGCCTTAAGTTATAAATAATGCCAAATATTGGGAAGATACCTCGTCAAATAAAAAAGTTTTCCGAGTAAGAACTTTATTCCGATCGTTCAGTTAATATGGCAGCTATATGCTGTAGTCATCCGATCTGTACAATTTCTTCGAAGATTACATTGTTGCGTTAACTTATAATCCATGCCAAATTCCGGGAAGATACCTCGTCCAATAAAAAAGGTTTCCATGTAAGAACTTTATTTCGATCGTTTAGTTAATATGGCAGCCATATGCTGTAGTTATCCGATCTGTATAATTTCTTCGAAGATTACATTATTGCCTTGAGTTATAATTCATGCCAAATATCGGGCAGATACCTCGTCAAATAAAAAAGTTTTCCATATAAGAACTTTATTTCGATCGTTTAGTTAATATGGCAGCCATATGCTGTAGTTATCCGATCTGTATAATTTCTTCGAAGATTACATTATTGCCGTGAGTTATAATTCATGCCAAATATCGGGCAGATACCTCGTCAAAAAAAAAAGTTTTTAATGCAAGAAATTTCGTCCGATCGTTCAGTTAATATGACAGCTATATGCTATAGTCATCCGATCAATATAATTTCTTCGAAGATTACATTATTGCCTTGAGTTATAATTCATGCCAAATATCGGGCAGATACCTCGTCAAATAAAAAAGTTTTCCGTGTAAGAACTTTATTCCGATCGTTCAGTTAATATGGCAGCTAGATGCTGTAGTCATCCGATCTGTACAATTTCTTCGAAGATTACATTGTTGCGTTAACTTATAATCCATGCCAAATTCCGGGAAGATACCTCGTCCAATAAAAAAGCTTTCCATGTAAGAACTTTATTCCGATCGCTCAGTTAATATGGCAGCTATATGCTGTAGTTTTCCGATCTGTATAATTTCTTTAAAGATTACATTATAGCCTTGAGTTATAATTCATGCCAAATATCGGGCAGATACCTCGTCAAATAAAAAAGTTTTCCATATAAGAACTTTATTTCGATCGTTTAGTTAATATGGCAGCCATATGCTGTAGTTATCCGATCTGTACAATTTCTTCGAAGATTACATTATTGGCTTGAGTTATAATTCATGCCAAATATCGGGCAGATACCTCGTCAAATAAAAAAGTTTTTAATGCAAGAAATTTCGTCCGATCGTTCAGTTAATATGACAGCTATATGCTATAGTCATCCGTCCAATATAATTTCTTCGAAGATTACATTATTGCCTTGAGTTATAATTCATGCCCAATATCGGGCAGATACCTCGTCAAATAAAACAGTTTTCCATGCAAGAACTTTATTCCGATCTTTCAGTTAATATGGTAGCTATATGCTGTAGGTATCCGATCTGCATAATTTCTTCGAAGATTACATTATTTCCTTAAGTTATAAATAATGCCAAATATTGGGAAGATACCTCGTCAAATAAAAAAGTTTTCCGTGTAAGAACTTTATTCCGATCGTTCAGTTAATATGGCAGCTATATGCTGTAGTCATCCGATCTGTACAATTTCTTCGAAGATTACATTGTTGCGTTAACTTATAATCCATGCCAAATTCCGGGAAGATACCTCGTCCAATAAAAAAGGTTTCCATGTAAGAACTTTATTCCGATCGCTCAGTTAATATGGCCGCTATATGCTGTAGTTATCCGATCTGCCTTAAGTTATAATACATTCCAAATTTAGTGAAGATACTTCGTCAAATAAAAAAGTTTTCCGTGTTAGAACTTTATTCCGATCGTTCAGTTAATATGGCAGCTATATGCTGTAGTCATCCGATCTGTACAATTTCTTCGAAGATTACATTGTTGCGTTAACTTATAATCCATGCCAAATTCCGGGAAGATACCTCGTCCAATAAAAAAGGTTTCCATGTAAGAACTTTATTCCGATCGCTCAGTTAATATGGCAGCTATATGCTGTAGTTATCCGATCTGCCTTAAGTTATAATACATTCCAAATTTAGTGAAGATACTTCGTCAAATAAAAAAGTTTTCCGTGTAAGAACTTTACTCCGATCGTTCAGTTAATATGGCAGCAATATGCTGTAGTCATCCGATCTGTACAATTTCTTCGAAGATTACATTGTTGCGTTAACTTATAATCCATGCCAAATTCCGGGAAGATACCTCGTCCAATAAAAAAATTTTCCATGCAAGAAATTTAGTCCGATCGTTCAGTTAATATGGCAGCTATATGCTGTAGTGAATAGATCTGTATAATTTCTTTGACGATTACATTATTGCCTTAAGTTATAATACATTCCAAATTTAGTGAAGATATTTTGTCAAATAAAAAAGTTTTTAATGCAAGAAATTTAGTCCGATCGTTTAGTTAATATGGCAGCTATATGCTGTAGTTAATAGATCTGTATAATTTCTTTGAAGATTACATTATTGCCTTAAGTTATAATCCATGCCAAATATCGGGCAGATACCTCGTCAAATAAAAAAGTTGTCCATGTAAGAAATATATTCCGATCGTTCAGTTAATATGGCAACTATGTGCGATAAACATCCGATTTATACAATTTCTTCGGATATTGCATTATTGTCTTAAAAAGAATTCCATGCCAAATTACGTGAAGATACCACGTCAAATAAAAAAGTTTTTCATGCAAGAAATTTCGTCCGATCGTTCAGTTAATATGGCAGCTATATGCTTTAGTCATCTGATCTGTACAATTTCTTCGAGGATTACATTATTGCCTTAGGTTATAATCCATGCCAAATTTCGTGAAGATATTTTGTCAAATGAAAAAATTTTCCATATAAGATTTTTATTCCGATCGTTCAGTTAATATGGCAGCTATATGCTGTAGTTATCCGATCAATATAATTTCTTCCAAGATTACATTATTGCCTTGAGTTATAATTCATGCCACATAACGGGCAGATACCTCGTCAAATAAAACAGTTTTCCATGCAAGAGCTTTATTCCGATCTTTCAGTTAATATGGTAGCTATATGCTGTAGTTATCCGATCTGTATAATTTCTTCGAAGATTACATTATTGCCTTAAGTTATAAATCATGCCAATTATTGGGAAGATACCTCGTCAAATAAAAAAGTTTTCCATGTAAGAACTTTATTCCGATCGTTCAGTTAATATGGCAGCAATATGCTGTAGTCATCCGATCTGAACAATTTCTTCGAAGATTACATTGTTGCGTTAATTTCTAATCCATGCCAAATGCCGGGAAGATACCTCGTCCAATAAAAATGTTTTCCGTGTAAGAACTTTATTCCGATCGTTCAGTTAATATGGCAGCTATATGCTGTAGTGAATAGATCTGTATAATTTCTTTGACGATTACATTATTGCCTTAAGTTATAATACATTCCAAATTTAGTGAAGATATTTTGTCAAATAAAAAAGTTTTTAATGCAAGAAATTTAGTCCGATCGTTTAGTTAATATGGCAGCTATATGCTGTAGTTATCCGATCTGTATAATTTCTTCGAAGATCACATTATTTTCTTGAGGTATAATTCATGCCAAATATCGGGCAGATAACTCGTCAAATAAAAAAGTTTTCCATATAAGAACTTTATTTCGATCGTTTAGTTAATATGGCAGCTATATGCTGTAGTTATCCGATCTGTACAATTTCTTCGAAGATTACATTGTTGCGTTAACTTATAAACCATGCCAAGTTCCGGGAAGATACCTCGTCAAATAAAAAAGTTTTCCATGCAAGAAATTTAGTCCGATCGTTGAGTTAATATGGCAGCTATATGCTATGGTCATCCGATCTGTACAATTTCTTCGAAGATTACATTGTTGCGTTAACTTATAAACCATGCCAAGTTCCGGGAAGATACCTCGTCCAATAAAAAAGTTTTCCATGCAAGAAATTTAGTCCGATCGTTCAGTTAATATGACAGCTTTATGCTATGGTCATCCGATCTGTACAATTTCTTCGAAGATTACATTATTGCCTTAGGTTATAATCCATGCCAAATTTCGTGAAGATATTTTGTCAAATGAAAAAATTTTCTATATAAGAACTTTATTCCCATCGTTCAGTTAATATGGCAACTATGTGCGATAAACATCCGATTTATACAATTTCTTCGGATATTGCATTATCGTCTTAAAAATAATTCCATGCCAAATTTCGTGAAGATACCTTGTCAAATAAAAAAGTTTTTCATGCAAGAAATTTAGCCCGATCGTTTAGTTACTATGGCAGCTATATGCTATAGTCATCCGATCTGTACAATTTCTTCGAAGATTACATTATTGCCTTAGGTTATAATCCATGCCAAATTTCGTGAAGATATTTTGTCAAATGAAATATTTTCCATATAAGAACTTTATTCCGATCGTTCAGTTAATATGGCAGCTATATGCTGTAGTTATCCGATCAATATAATTTCTTCGAAGATTACATTATTGCCTTGAGTTATAATTCATGCCCAATATCTGGCAGATACCTCGTCAAATAAAACAGTTTTCCATGCAAGAACTTTATTCCGATCTTTCAGTTAATATGGTAGCTATATGCTGTAGTTATCCGATCTGTATAATTTCTTCGAAGATTACATTATTGCCTTAAGTTATAAATAATGCCAAATATTGGGAAGATACCTCGTCAAATAAAAAAGTTTTCCGTGTAAGAACTTTATTCCGATCGTTCAGTTAATATGGCACCTATATGCTGTAGTTATCCGATCTGCCTTAAGTTATAATACATGCCAAATTTAGTGAAGATATTTTGTCAAATGAAAAAATTTTCCATATAAGAACTTTATTCCGATCGTTCAGTTAATATGGCAGCTATATGCTGTAGTTATCCGATCAGTATAATTTCTTCGAAGATTACATTATTGCCTTGAGTTATAATTCATGCCCAATATCCTGCAGATACCTCGTCAAATAAAACAGTTTTCCATGCAAGAACTTTATTCCGATTTTTCAGTTAATATGGTAGCTATATGCTGTAGTCATCCGATCTGTACAATTTTTTCGAAGATTACATTGTTGCGTTAACTTATGATCCATGCCAAATTCCGGGAAGATACCTCGTCCAATAAAAAAGGTTTCCATGTAAGAACTTTATTCCGATCGCTCAGTTAATATGACAGCTATATGCTGTAGTTATCCGATCTGCCTTAAGTTATAATACATGCCAAATTTAGTGAAGATATTTTGTCAAATGAAAAAATTTTCCATATAAGAACTTTATTCCGATCGTTCAGTTAATATGGCAGCTATATGCTGTAGTTATCCGATCAATATAATTTCTTCGAAGATTACATTATTGCCTTGAGTTATAATTCATGCCCAATATCGGGCAGATACCTCGTCAAATAAATCAGTTTTCCATGCAAGAACTTTATTCCGATCGTTCAGTTAATATGGCAGCTATTTGCTGTAGTTATCCGATCAATATAATTTCTTCGAAGATTACATTATTGCCTTGAGTTATAATTCATGCCAAATATCGGGCAGATACCTCGTCAAATAAAACAGTTTTCCATGCAAGAACTTTATTCCGATCGTTCAGTTAATATGGCAGCTATATGCTGTAGTTATCCGATCAATATAATTTCTTCGAAGATTACATTATTGCCTTGAGTTATAATTCATGCCCAATATCGGGCAGATACCTCGTCAAATAAAACAGTTTTCCATGCAAGAACTTTATTCCGATCGTTCAGTTAATATGGCAGCTATATGCTGTAGTCATCCGATCTGTACAATTTCTTCGAAGATTACATTGTTGCATTAACTTATACTTCATGCCAAATTCCGGGAAGATACCTCGTCCAATAAAAAAGTTTTCCGTGTAAGAACTTTATTCCGATCGTTCATTTAATATGGCAGCTATGTGCTGTAGTCATCCGATCTGTACAATTTCTTCGAAGATTACATTGTTGCGTTAACTTATAATCCATGCCAAATTCCGGGAAGATACCTCGTCCAATAAAAAAGTTTTCCATGTAAGAACTTTATTCCGATCGCTCAGTTAATATGGCAGCTATATGCTGTAGTTATCCGATCTGCCTTAAGTTATAATACATGCCAAATTTAGTGAAGATACTTCGTCAAATAAAAAAGGTTTCCATGTAAGAACTTTTTTCCGATCGCTCAGTTAATATGGCAGCTATATGCTGTAGTTATCCGATCTGTACAATTTCTTCGAAGATTACATTGTTGCGTTAACTTATGAACCATGCCAAGTTCCGGGAAGATACCTCGTCAAATAAAAAAGTTTTCCATGCAAGAAATTTAGTCCGATCGTTGAGTTAATATGGCAGCTATATGCTATGGTCATCCGATCTGTACAATTTCTTCGAAGATTACATTGTTGCGTTAACTTATAATCCATGCCAAATTTCGTGAAGATATTTTGTCAAATAAAAAAGTTTTTAATGCAAGAAATTTTGTCCGATCGTTTAGTTAACATGGCAGCTATATGCTGTAGTTAATAGATCTGTATAATTTCTTTGAAGATTACATTATTGCCTTAAGTTATAATCCATGCCAAATATCGGGCAGATACCTCGTCAAATAAAAAAGTTGTCCATGTAAGAAATATATTCCGATCGTTCAGTTAATATGGCAACTATATGCGATAAACATCCGATTTATACAATTTCTTCGGATATTACATTATTGTCTTAAAAAGAATTCAATGCCAAATTACGTGAAGATACCTCGTCAAATAAAAAAGTTTTTCATGCAAGAAATTTCGTCCGATCGTTCAGTTAATATGGCAGCTATATGCTATAGTCATGCGATCTGCACAATTTCTTCGAAGATTACATTATTGCCTTAGGTTATAATCCATGCCAAATTTCGTGAAGATATTTTGTCAAATGAAAAAATTTTCCATATAAGAACTTTATTCCGATCGTTCAGTTAATATGGCAGCTATATGCTGTAGTTATCCGATCAATATAATTTCTTCGAAGATTACATTATTGCCTTGAGTTATAATTCATGCCAAATATCGTACAGATCACTCGTCAAGTAAAACAGTTTTCCATGCAAGAGCTTTATTCCGATCGTTCATGGCAGCTATGTGCTGTAGTTATCCGATCAATATAATTTCTTCGAAGATTACATTATTGCCTTGAGATATAATTCATGCCAAATATCGGGCAGATACCTCGTCAAATAAAGCAGTTTTCCATGCAAGAACTTTATTCCGATCTTTCAGTTAATATGGTAGCTATATGCTGTAGTTATCCGATCTGTATAATTTCTTCGAAGATTACATTATTGCCTTAAGTTATAAATCATGCCAAATATTGGGCAGATACCTCGTCAAATAAAAAAGTTTTCCGTGTAAGAACTTTATTCCGATCGTTCAGTTAATATGGCAGCTATATGCTGTAGTCATCCGATCTGTACAATTTCTTCGAAGATTACATTGTTGCGTTAACTTATACTCCATGCCAAATTCCGGGAAGATACCTCGTCCAATAAAAAATTTTCCATGCAAGAAATTTAGTCCGATCGTTCAGTTAATATGGCAGCTATATGCTATGGTCATCCGATCTGTACAATTTCTTCGAAGATTACATTATTGCCTTAGGTTATAATCCATGCCAAATTTTGTGAAGATATTTTGTCAAATGAAAAAATTTTCCATATAAGAACTTTATTCCGTTCGTTCAGTTAATATGGCAACTATATGCGATAAACATCCGATTTATACAATTTCTTCGGATATTGCATTATCGTCTTGAAAAGAATTCCATGCCAAATTTCGTGAAGATACTTTGTCAAATAAAAAAGTATTTCATGCAAGAACTTTTGTCCGATCGTTCAGTTAATATGGCAGCTATATGCTGTAGTCATCCGATCTGTACAATTTCTTCGAAGATTACATTGTTGCGTTAACTTATACTCCATGCCAAATTCCGGGAAGATACCTCGTCCAATAAAAAAGGTTTCCATGTAAGAACTTTATTCCGATCGCTCAGTTAATATGGCAGCTATATGCTGTAGTTATCCGATCTGTACAATTTCTTCGAAGATTACGTTATTGCCTTGAGTTATAATTCATGCCAAATATCGGGCAGTTACCTCGTTAAAAAAAAAACTTTTAGTGCAAAAAATTTTAGTCCGATCGTTTAGTTAATATGGCAGCTATATGCTGTAGTTATCCGATCAATATAATTTCTTCGAAGATTACATTATTGCCTTGAGTTATAATTCATGCCAAATATCGGGCAGATACCTCGTCAAATAAAACAGTTTTCCATTCAAGAACTTTATTCTGATCTTTCTGTTAATATGGTAGCTATATGCTGTAGTTATCCGATCTGTATAATTTCTTCGAAAATTACATTATTGCCTTGAGTTATAATTCATGCCAAATATTGTTCAGATACCTCGTCAAATAAAAAAGTTTTCCGTGTAAGAACTTTATTCCGATCGTTCAGTTAATATGGCAGCTATATGCTATAGTCATCCGATCTGTACAATTTCTTCGAAGATTACATTGTTGCGTTAACTTATACTCCATGCCAAATTCCGGGAAGATACCTCGTCCAATAAAAAAGTTTTCCATGCAAGAATTTTAGTCCGATCGTTCAGTTAATATGGCAGCTATATGCTATGGTCATCCGATCTGTACAATTTCTTCGAATAGTACATTATTGCCTTAGGTTATAATCCATGCCAAATTTCGGGAAGATATTTTGTCAAATAAAAAAATTTTCTATATAAGAACTTTATTCCGATCGTTCAGTTAATATGGACATAACATGTGATAAACATCCGATTTATAGAATTTCTTCGGATATTGCATTATCGTCTTAAAAAGAATTCCATGCCAAATTTCGTGAAGATACCTTGTCAAATGAAACAGTTTTTCATGCAAGAACTTTAGTCCGTTCGTTCAGTTAATATGGCAGCTATATGCTGTAGTTATCCGATCTGTATAATTTCTTCGAAAATTACATTATTGCCTTAAGTTATAATTCATGCCACATAACGGACAGATACCTCGTCGAATAAAAAAGTTTTCCATATAAGAACTTTATTTCGATCGTTTAGTTAATATGGCAGCTATATGCTGTAGTTATCCGATCTGTATAATTTCTTCGAAGATTACGTTATTGCCTTGAGTTATAATTCATGCCAAATATCGGGCAGTTACCTCGTTAAAAAACTTTTAATGCAAAAAATTTTAGTCCGATCGTTTAGTTAATATGGCAGCTATATGCTGTAGTTATCCGATCAATATAATTTCTTCGAAGATTACATTATTGCCTTGAGTTATAATTCATGCCAAATATCGGGCAGATATCTCGTCAAAGAAAACAGTTTTCCATGCAAGAACTTTATTCTGATCTTTCTGTTAATATGGTAGCTATATGCTGTAGTTATCCGATCTGTATAATTTCTTCGAAGATTACAGTATTGCCTTAAGTTATAATACATGATAAATTTAGTGAAGATACTTCGTCAAATAAAAAAGTTTTCCATGTAAGAACTTTATTCCGATCGCTCAGTTAATATGGCAGCTATATGCTGTAGTTATCCGATCTGTATAATTTCTTCGAAAATTACATTATTGCCTTGAGTTATAACTCATGCCAAATATCGGGCAGATACCTCGTTAAATAAAAAAGTTTTCCATATAAGAACTTTCCGGTAAGATAATATGGCAGCTATATGCTATGGTCATCCGATCTGTACAATTTCTTCGAAGATTACATTATTGCCTTAGGTTATAATCCATGCTAAATTTCGTGAAGATATTTTGTCATATGAAAAAATTTTCCATATAAGAACTTTTTTCCGATCGTTCAGTTAATATGGCAATTATATGCGATAAACATCCGATTTATACAATTTCTTCGGATATTGTATTATCGTCTTAAAAAGAATTCCATGCCAAATTTAGTGAAGATACCTTGTCAAAAAAAAAGTTCTTCATGCAAATACTTTAGTCCGATCGTTCAGTTAATATGGCAGCTATATGCTGTAGTTATCCGATCTGTATATTTTCTTCGAAGATTACATTATTGCCTTAAGTTATAATTCATGCCACATAACGTGCAGATAGCTCGTCAAATAAAAAAGTTTTCCATATAAGAACTTTGTTCCAAACGTTTAGTTAATATGGCAGCTATATGCTATAGTTTTCCGGTCTGTATAATTTCTTTGAAGATTACATTATTGCCTTGAGGTACAATTCATGCCAAATATCGGGCAGATAACTCGTCAAATAAAAAAGTTTTCCATATAAGAACTTTATTTCGATCGTTCAGTTAATATGGCAGCTATATGCTGTAGTTATCCGATCAATATAATTTCTTCGAAGATTACATTATTGCCTTGAGTTATAATTCATGCCAAATATCGGGCAGATACCTCGTCAAATAAAACAGTTTTCCATGCAAGAACTTTATTCCGATCGTTCAGTTAATATGGCAGCTATATGCTGTAGTTATCCGATCAATATAATTTCTTCGAAGATTACATTATTGCCTTGAGTTATAATTCATGCCAAATATGGGGCAGATACCTCGTCAAATAAAACAGTTTTCCATGCAAGAACTTTATTCCGATCTTTCAGTTAATATGGTAGCTATATGCTGTAGTTATCCGATCTGTATAATATCTTCGAAGATTACATTATTGCCTTAAGTTATAAATCATGCCAAATATTGGGCAGATACCTCGTCAAATAAAAAAGTTTTCCGTGTAAGAACTTTATTCCGATCGTTCAGTTAATATGGCAGCTATATGCTGTAGTCATCCGATCTGTACAATTTCTTCGAAGATTACATTGTTGCGTTAACTTATACTCCATGCCAAATTCCGGGAAGATACCTCGTCCAATAAAAAAGTTTTCCATGCAAGAAATTTAGTCCGATCGTTCAGTTAATATGGCAGCTAAATGCTATGGTCATCCGATCTGTACAATTTCTTCGAAGATTACATTATTGCCTTAGGTTATAATCCATGCCAAATTTCGTGAAGATATTTTGTCAAATGAAAAAATTTTCCATGTAAGAACTTTATTCCGATCGTTCAGTTAATATGGCAGCTATATGCTGTAGTTATCCGATCAATATAATTTCGTCGAAGATTACATTATTGCCTTGAGTTTTAATTCATGCCAAATATCGGGCAGATACCTCGTCAAATAAAACAGTTTTCCATGCAAGAACTTTATTCCGATCGTTCAGTTAATATGGCAGCTATATGCTGTAGTTGTTCGATCAATATAATTTCTTCGAAGATTACATTATTGCCTTGAGTTATAATTCATGCCAAAAATCGGGCAGATACCTCGTCAAATAAAACAGTTTTCCATGCAAGAACTTTATTTCGATCTTTCAGTTAATATGGTAGCTATATGCTGTAGTTATCCGATCTGTATAATATCTTCGAAGATTACATTATTGCCTTAAGTTATAAATCATGCCAAATATTGGGCAGATACCTCGTCAAATAAAAAAGTTTTCCGTGTAAGAACTTTATTCCGATCGTTCAGTTAATATGGCAGCTATATGCTGTAGTCATCCGATCTGTACAATTTCTTCGAAGATTACATTGTTGCGTTAACTTATACTCCATGCCAAATTCCGGGAAGATACCTCGTCCAATAAAAAAGTTTTCCATCCAAGAAAGTTAGTCCGATCGTTCAGTTAATATGGCAGCTATATGCTATGGTCATCCGATCTGTACAATTTCTTCGAATAGTACATTATTGCCTTAGGTTATAATCCATGCCAAATTTCGGGAAGATATTTTTTCAAATAAAAAAATTTTCCATATAAGAACTTTATTCCGATCGTTCAGTTAATATGACAACTATATGTGATAAACATCCGATTTATACAATTTCGTTGGATATTGCATTATCGTCTTAAAAAGAATTCCATGCCAAATTTCGTGAAGATACCTTGTCAAATGAAACAGTTTTTCATGCAAGAACTTTAGTCCGATCGTTCAGTTAATATGGCAGCTATATGCTGTAGATATCCGATCTGTACAATTTCTTCGAAGATTACAGTATTGCCTTAAGTTATAATACATGCCAAATTTAGTGAAGATACTTCGTCAAATAAAAAAGTTTTCCATGTAAGAACTTTATTCCGATCGCTCAGTTAATATGGCAACTATATGCTGTAGTTATCCGATCTGTATAATTTCTTTGAAGATTACATTATTGCCTTATGTTATAATTCATGCCAAATATCGGGCAGATACCTCGTCAAATAAAAAAGTTTTCCATATAAGAACTTTATTCCGATCGTTTAGTTGATTAGCAGCTATATGCTGTAGTCATCCGATCTGTACAATTTCTTCGAAGATTACATTGTTGCGTTAACTTATAATCCATGCCAAATTCCGGGAAGATACCTCGTCCAATAAAAAAGTTTTCCATGCAAAAACTTTATTCCGACTGGTTAAATGAGCAATTCACATCCACATCACCACACCTACATTCCACACCAACTCTATCATCACGATCACACCACACATGAAGACACACTACACACCACACCGAAGGAGGTAAAAAGGGGACGACGAGCGACCACCAACCTCTTTTGCGCACCGTCATCAGGAAAATCGCTATCTCCGCTAATAACCGTCAAGACTGTCTAATATTAAAATCGTTGTGTTAATTTTTATAAAAAAAGTTATACGCTATATTTGAATTTAGGTGTTAAGCCAATAAAAAGGTTGTGAACCATATCATTTAACAAAAAAAAAAAAGAAAAAAAAATAATAATAAAATCTTTTGAATTTAAACCTTAAACAAAAGGCGTTTTGTGAAGGAAAAAAAAGGGAAGTAATAATGTCCTTGGTGAGTGCTAATATGGTAATAAAGTAATCATTGGTCCTTCGAGCCTTAAGGAAAGGCACTATTGGAAAAGAAAATATATATATATAGAATAATAATAATAAATAATTAAATTAAATAAAGTGCGGAGATCTTACTTACATATAAAATACATATACCTAAAACAAAACAGTGTACAGTGAAAAAAGCAAGCGCGGTGCAAGTGAATACATATTAAACAAAAATCAAAAGTGTTCAGTGAAACAAACAAGTGCGGTACAAGTGAATATACATCTTATATATATATACATTCAGTGCCGTAAAAATAAATACATATATACAAATTGTGCGGAAAAATAGCTAAAAAGATAAGATATAAATACACAAAAAATATATATATAATAAAATACATAAAAAAGTGCAACAAACCTTTCACATACCGTCTGTGAACAAACATAAAACATATAAAAAACGGGCGCGAAACCTATATACAATAACACAAATTAAACGGGCGCGATTACTAAACATAATTATATAGTAACCGGGCGCGAAATAAAAAATAAAAACACACAAATCTGCTACAACAAACTAAGGAATATACCTGAGGGACAAAGGACAACAACAGCAAGCTCGGACAGTGGAGAGAGAAACAGATTTTTCGGCATTGGCACACATACACACATCTAAAACCCCCAAAATACCCTTGAGGCGGTACAAAGTGAGTCGTATCGATTCCTTTTACTTATTTATAATATATTGGCATATATGTATGTTAGAAGTAACAAAATCGGGTTATATTCAAATATAGCGGTTACGGCCAAACTGTTTTAACGTACGGTTAATTTCGAGAAAACCGAATACAGTTTGGTGCATTATATACATCCATATATACAATATATATATATATATATGTATATACATATATGTATATATAAAACATATTTATTTTAAAGAAACCAAAGCCTATACATGCTTACCTTTGTGTATCCAAACACACAAATTTAATCAACAAAAAAAAAAAAAAATTTCAAGTACTTACTTGACCACTTTTTCCGGCAATACCCCTTATGTTTAATAAATCAAAAGCAGGATTGTGAAAAATAAGTAAGCAAGGCAAATTGGAAAAATTAAATAAAATTCAAACGAAGAAAAAAAAAAAAGAGAGAAAAACATACATACATATATGCACGATTACTTGCCAAGTACTTACAAATATATACTATATATATTTCATTTAATATACGTTTATATACGTAACTAACAAAGTTACGAAGAGAATAATTCTTAAAATATATACACGAACGATACGAACTAAAAAGTGTGTACCTGCACATTATTTATTTTCTTTTCCCGCGTCATTCCTATAGCCAATCTAACAAGCATATACATACAAACACACGGCTTAAAATTTGCCTATGTCTGTATACCCTACACACATTGGGTACAATATTTAAAATTATTTTCGTTAAAATTATTGCTAATAATAAAAGACTTAAACGTAATAATAACAAAATTTCCTAACACTAAGCGTTGCGGTACATAAGTAGGAATTATTAAATTTTTAGACAGAATTAAAATTTATTACAACAAAAAACAAAGACAAATTTATACTTGGTGGGAATAGCGCATAATTAGTACACACACAGTTGTACATATATTCAAAGACCGTATCGGCACTTTTCCGGCAATACCCCTTGTACTTGTTAAAACACCAACAAGCAGGATTGCAAACAAAACTTTTAAGCATATTACATATGCACATAAATACGCACATAACGTGCACGCTTATGTACAAAGGTTAATAACCTCATTTTTAAAAGCGGTAATATACACAATTAAAATACATACAAATGAGTACGTAACAATAAATTATAAAATACAAAGAGAAAAAAATAAGGGGAACTAAATAAAACCCTATAATGAGAAAAACGAAATACGCGTTTGTTATTGGCGAAGTCCGGATACAACAAAAAAAAATCCTATTTATCTAAAAGATAATCTCGTTATTTATCTTATATCATCAGTGTACACTGAGAGAAAAAATATATAAAATATATCTAAACAAAAAAAAAATAAAAAATAAATTTTTAATTTTACTTTAATCTTTTTAAATGAACGCAGATTCTAAGGAATCTAAAGCAATTCAACATCTAAAAGTACCAAAAATGATTTCGGACGAAAAGAGTCCATGTACACCTGCAGAAGCTACACGCTCAAAGCAAGGTGCTACAAAACAAAAAAAGATAAAAGATATTTCATACACCAAATTTATCTCAGAGAGTGACAGTCTAATACGATACTGCACTCGATTTTCATCTTCGCCGATTCAGGACAATTCTGAATCAGTATTAGAAATCAAAAAAGACAATCTTGACAGTTTTTGGAATCGAAGCTCGTAGCTGCATATAACGCAATCGTAGAATCTGACGACTCAGATCTACCGGAAAATTTCAAAGCTTCGGCTTACGCCAAATACGAAAACTGCTTAGACCAGTTCGAAGAAACAAAAGCAATGATTTCTGACCAATTAAAATTAATAAAGGGAATTGCACCTACTCCACAGCCAAGAGTAGAGCTGCCACAAATTCAATGCCAAGTGGTAAGTCCAGGCATCCATCTCCAGGTGCCCGCATGTGACACAGAAATTTTTCATGGTGATTATGAACAATGACCGTCCTTCCCAGACATGTTTACTGCCGTTTACATAAAAGTTATCAAATGCACAAAAATTGTATCACCTCCGATACAAAACAAAAGGTCAAGCAGGCATAATAGTAAAACAGTTCGCACTAAATGACGATAATTTCAATTTGGCTTGGGAAGCTCTTAAATCAAGATTCGAAAACAAAAGAATATTGGTCGATAAACAAATTTTAATGAACTTGCCAAAAATTCAAAAGGAAACAAGTGAAGAATTTATCAAACTTCAATCCACTGTTTCAAATTGTTTGTCGGTTTTATCGACACAAAATATTCCCACAGACAGCTGGGACCCTATACTGGTAAACATATGCACTGCCGCATTACCAGAAAAATCATTACTTCTATGGGAGCAATCGCTCTCATCACGAAGAAAATGCCCCACGTGGCAACAAATGAAAGATTTCCTAACTACCCAGTACGAAATCGCAGAAAGGGTAGATAAAAAAATGGTCAGAACGAAAACTGTTCAACACGACCTAAATAGAAGCTTCCACAGGCCACAAGCAAGTAGCAACAACAATTAAATAGAAGCTTCTTCAGAAATCAAACATTCACATCGGAACAGTACAAACAAACGTCGTGCGAACTGTGTACAGGGGGGCATAAGCTCAAATCTTGCGAGAAATTCAAGAAAATGAATATTACCGATCGAAACAATTATGTACGAACAAAAAGGCTTTGTACAAATTGCCTATCACATGTACATACACTTAAAGAGTGCGAAAGCAAATTTAATTGCGTTTATTGTCATAAACGACATCATTCAATGCTGCATTACAGCACATTTTCCAGCTCACCCCCAAACAGCGCAAATACAAAAAGAGCCACGGGTTTAGTTGCAACAGCAAATCCCGAAGTGCGAAATCCCGATAATTGCCAAGAAGCACCATGCTGCTCAAAGGCATTAAAAACTCAAACGCTACACAGCGAAAACCAAAGTAGGGTACTACTACCCACAGCAGTCGTCTCCATTGAACACCGAGGAGAGCTGTTTAAACTTAGGACCATAATAGACCAAGGATCACAACGATCTTTCATAGCGTCTAGGGCACAAAATAGGCTACAACTGCCAACAAAACAAGCCAACTTTGAAATTACAGGAATGGGCGGAAGAGTAGTTCAAAACTCTAATAAAATCTGCCCCATTACCTTAATTTCCCCCCAAGCGGATAAGCACATACAAGCAGAAGCTATAGTCTTACCGCAACTTACAAATATGCTTCCAAGCTATCACATAAATAGCAAGCATTGGCAAAAGGTTTCACACCTAAAGCTAGCAGATCCCAACTGCAACACTCCCGCTCAAATAGACTTTCTATTAGGAAGCGATCTCATACCACAGATTATACTCGAAGGTATTGAGAAAATTTCAAATACACTTCTAGCACAAAATACTATCTTTGGGTGGATCCTAAGTGGACTAGTTTCGGAACCAGTTACCACCATGACCACTCAGGTTGAGGAAATCTCAAACGAATACCTCAATTCACAATTGAAAAAATTTTGGGAGTTAGAAGAACTCCCCCCCATATCAATCACAACCCCTGAAGATCAGTATTGTGAAGACCTTTACAAAGCCACAACTACTAGATCAGATAATGGTCGGTATGTCGTACGACTACCACTAAAACAACAATTTCCCAACACAATCGCCTTAGGTCACTCTCGCACCTCTGCTATACAGCAGTTTTTAAGTATGGAAAAAAACTTACTTAAACAAGTAAGGAAGGGCTAAGTTCGGATGTAACCGAACATTTTATACTCTCGCAAAGTCAAATGGTATACTCGTTTGAGATTTCTTTGTGGATTGGCTGATATTTTCGGTAGAAGGTCAACTATAGGCACTGGGGTCCACATATTTAGTACTTAGGGGCTTGATCAGTTTTGGTTCGATTTAGACAATTTTTGAACAAATGGTGGCATACTTTAAACGTATTATTCACGCAAAGTTTTAGTATAAAGTCATCTCATACCATCCCAGAGATAAAATTTAATGTCTCTGGCGTGTTTAGTGCTTGATTTATCGCGCTTTTAGTAGTTTTTAACAGTACCGTTATATGGGGAGTGGGCGGAGTTGCCACCCGATTTCAACTATTTACACACCGTCAATAGAAGTGCTAAAAACATTTTCTTCCAGTGAATTTTGTTATTATAGCATTAGCGGTTTAGGAGATATGCACATTAAACCTATTAGAGGCGGGACCACGCCCACTTAAAAAAAAAAATTTAACTGCAGATGCCCCTCCCTAATGTGATCCTGTGTACCAAATAACAGTCTTGTTTCTTATTGCGGAGCTTAGTTATGGCAATTTATTTGTTTTTGATTAATGGCGTTTTGTGGGCGTGGCAGTGGTCCGATTAGAGTTAGAGCTTGCACGGGCGGACAGACGGACGGACGGACGGACAGACAGTCACCCGGATTTCAACTCGTCTCTTCATCCTGATCATTTATATATATATATAACCCTATATCTAACTCGATTAGTTTTAGGTGATACAAACAACCGCTAGGTGAACAAAACTATTATACTCTGTAGCAACAGGTTGCGAGAGTATAAAAAGGTGAGCTTAAGCCAGAATACGATGGCGTGTTGGAAGAATACCTCCATTTAGACCACATGGAGGAAGTAAGCCCATGCGAAAAAATCGTAAAGGGCAAATATTACTCATTTTACTTGCCTCATCACGCAGTAGTAAAGCCAGACAAAAAACAACTAAAGTAAGAGTTGTCTTTAATGCATCAAGATCCACCAGCTCGGGGAATTCCCTAAATGATATCCTATTTACGGGACCCACGCTCCAACCAGATTTAATGCTACTAATTTTAAATTGGCGTATATTCAAATACGTATTTAACGGAGACGTCGAAAAAATGTATAGACAAATAGCCGTACATAAAGACGATCAAGATTTTCAGCGAATTATTTTCCGAAAATCTCCCAATAGTCCACTCCGCGACTATAAATTAAAAACAGTTACCTTTGGCGTCAACTGTGCTCCATATCTAGCCATTCGAACACTGCACGAATTGGCAGAAAACACCAAGTCAGAATTTCCTCTGGCAACCCAGGTGTTAAAAACACAAACGTATGTAGACGATATCTTGTCTGGAAGTCACAGTCTTCCACAAGCATACGAGTCACTATCACAAGTGATACAAGCCCTAAATACCGCAGGGTTTCCGTTAAAAAAGATAACGGCGAACCACCCTAATATCTTAAAGGACATACCTAATGAAAATCTGACCAGTTTTCATACACTACAGAGTCAATATCAGCATTATCCGCCATAACAAAACGCCAAATTTTATCCTCTGTGGCAAAACTTTTCGACCCCGCAGGATGGCTTTCGCCAATTATGATACAAGCCAAAATCCTAGTACAAGAATTATGGTTAGATGGAACCGACTGGGACGAACAAGTAAAACCACTTCGTTTAGAAAAGTGGTCCCAGTTTGCGAGCAATCTACATGATATCTCACAGATACAAATCCCACGTTGGGTAAATTATGCCCCAGAGCACAAAGTCGAACTACACGGCTTCTGTGACGCTTCTGAAAAGGCATATTGCGCAACTATATATGTTCGCACACAAAGCGACATTGCGACCACAAGCCACTTACTAGTAGCAAAAGCAAAAGTAGCTCCGTTAAAAACAATAAGTCTGCCACGACTGCGAATGCATTTAAACATGGCAAAATACAAACTATATCTGTGGTCCGATTCTGAAATCGTACTCGCCTGGTTAGAAAAACCACCACATGCATGGAAGACGTATATTTCCAATCGAACGTCTCAAATCCTTGACCTAGTAGGATCAGCCACGTGGCGACATGTAGCCAGTGCTGACAATCCTGCTGATCTAGGTACAAGAGGATGCAAACCCCTGCATCTTGCCACCACCACCCTCTGGTGGAATGGCCCCCGATGGTTAACAGAATCTCCCGATTCTTGGCCACAATCGCCCATGCGCAAAATAATTGCCCCAGAAAGTCGAAAAATCGACTCCTTTCACACAACAGTGGATGATACTGACATTCTCGAACGATTTTCATCGTTCCCACGAGCACTCAGGGTAATCGCTTACATGCTCATAGAGCGACTCAAAATTAAACTTAAGGGAGTAACTTCATTACACTCCCAATGCGATACAGTGACGCACCTAGACTTACAAAAAGCAAAGGTCGCTCTTATCGCATCCACGCAAGCGCGCTACTTCAGCCGCGATATATCACTTTTGAGAGAATCAAAACCTATTGACAAGAGAAGTCCCCTCTTAGTTCTAAACCCATTCCTCGACACGAAAGGTCTTCTTCGTGTGAATCGTCGGCTTGCCAATTCAAGCCTAATTTATAACGAACGCCATCCCATAATTGTTCCAGAGAAGTCTAGACTTGCCACACTACTCATCAATTATATCCACATATTAATGCTTCATGCCGAACATCGCCTCATGCAGCATATGGTCCGCCAGGAATTTTACATTCCCCGACTTAAGCCCCAAATCAAGAAGTGCATTTTCTTGTGCAAAATCTGTACCACGCACAAGCAAAAGATGAGAACACAGATTATGGCAGCACTTCCCCCGGAACGCTGCAACTTCGCTCTGCCTTTCTCCATCACAGGTGTCGACTTTGCTGGGCCTTTTCAAATAAAGGCGTCCATGTTAAGGTCTCCCACTCTGATGAAAGGCTATGTGGCTGTTTTTGTCTGTTTTACGACAAAAGCAGTACACCTTGAGCTTTGTACTAATCTGACAAAGGAGGCTTTCCTTGCGACATTTGCTCGCTTCGTCGGTCGACGCGGCTTTCCATCGAAGATCATGAGCGATAATGGTAAAACATTTATCGGCGCTCAAAGAGCCACCGAAAAACAATTTGTGGACTTTATCAAACAAGTCTCACCTGAGATTGTACAAAAGTACGCGCCCCAAGGCCTATTAACGACAATACAGAATCAGTCCTAAATTTAAAAATTCAAAGCATAGATAATATATGGGCAGCTTCGGCGTCAGCCAAATATGAAAACTGCTTCGATCAGTACGAAACTACGAAGGAAATGATATTAGACCAAATAAATTGATTAAGGCCATGTAGAGCCACTACTCCTCCTCCGAGAGTAGTTACAAATTCAAAAGAAAACCTAGATACAGGTATATTTTTAAAAGTACCAGCTTGTGATACTGAAGTTTTTCATGGAGGTTATGATCAATGGCCGTCCTTCCGGGACATGTTCACTGCCGTGTATATCAACCATACTAAACTTTCACGAGCACAAAAGCTGTACCATCTCAGGTACAAAACAAAAGGGGAAGCAGGCAGTATTGTCAAGCGTTTCGCTTTGAATGACGAAAATTTTAATCTGGCTTGGGATGCACTGGTCGAAAGATACGAAAACGAAAGAGTATTGGTAGATAACCAAATAACTATTTTAATGAATTTACCAAAAATTCAACAAGAAACCATCCAAGAATTTCAAAAACTATACTCTACAGTGACTAATTGCTTATCTGTGTTAGAAACACAAAATGTATCCACAGAATCGTAGGACCCTATCCTAGTAAATATTTGCGCAGCGACACTACCTGTTGCTGCATTGCTACGATGGGAGCAATCACTAGTGGCAAGAAAGAAATCGCCAAAATGGCATCAAATGAAAGAATTTTTAACAACTCAGTACGAAATAGCTGAGCGAGTAGATAAAAAGGTAGTTAAGCCAAAAGGTCATCAAAATGACTCAAATAAAAACTTTTTTAAACCCCAAGTCAGTAATAACACACAATATAATAGACACGTTAATAGAAGCCAAACATTCGTGTCAAATCAAACAAACCATTTTCAATCATTATGTGAAATCTGTAAAGGAGAACATAATATAAGATCTTGCGAGAAATTTAAAAAAATGTCCGTTTCAGGTAGAAACAATCTTGTCCGACAACATAAACTTTGCATCAACTGTCTGTCCAACTCTCACGGGACAAAAGACTGTGAAAGCAAATTCAGTTGTGTGTACTGTCAACGACGACATCACTCATTGCTTCACATAACCAATTTTACAAATATGAAGCAAAATCATATACATAAAACCACGGGCCTAGTCGCGACAACCAAATCAGGTAATCCCGAATCCCGAAAATAAAGAGGAACACCCATGTTGCTCAAAAGCAGCAAAAGTTCAAGCGCTTCATTCAGAGAATGAAAGCAAAATTCTTTTACCCACAGCGGTCATTGCTATAGAACATAAAGCAGATTTATTCAAATTAAGAGCATTATTAGATCAAGGCTCTCAAAGATCCTTTATATCATCAAAAGCTCAGAATCGGCTAAAATTGCCAGTCAAAAATTCTAGTTTCCAAATTTCGGGAATGGGCGGAAGAATTATACAAAATTCAAATAAAGTTTGCCCAATCACCATAGTTTCTCCAAACGCGGATATACGAATAGATACACAAGCCATTGTTCTACCGCAGCTCACTAATTTGCTTCCAAGCTATGAAGTAAATAAAAAACAGTGGGAAAAATGCTCATATCTCAAATTAGCAGATCCCAACTGCCATACCCCATCACAAATCGACATATTATTGGGCAGCGACTTAATACTTCAAATAATTCTTGAAGGTATAGAGAAAATCTCTAATAAATTGTTAGCCCAAAACACAATCTTTGGATGGATATTAAGTGGCCAAGTCACAGAAAAAATTAACTCCTTCACAACTCAAGTTGAAAATATTTCAAACGAATATTTAAATAATCAACTTAAAAAAATTCTGGGAAGTAGAAGAACTACCCCAAATCACAAAACCTTCAGAAGAAGACCTGGCATGCGAAGCCTATTACCAGTTCACAACAACAAGAAACGAACATGGTCGTTATGTTGTGCGACTCCCATTCAAGCCCACCTTTCCAGAAACGATAGCTCTAGGCCACTCGAGAATATCAGCAGTCCAGCAATTCCTAAGCTTGGAAAAAAGCTTGATAAAGAAAAGCGAGCTTAAATCAGCATATGATGGCGTGATGGATGAATATCTTGACCTCAATCATATGGAAGAAGCTGTACCATATGAAAAAATATCTAAAGGTAGATATTTATCTTTTTATCTTCCGCATCACGGGGTAATAAGACCAGATAAAATCACAACAAAAGTACGAGTTGTTTTTAATGCTTCAAAGTGTACGAGCTCAGGCAAATCACTCAATGATGTACTATACACAGGGCCAACATTACAACCTGAACTCATGCTGCTAATACTAAATTGGCGCATGTTTAAATAGCAACTTCTGTGCTACAAAAACAAACATACGTTGATGATATTTTATCAGGTAGCCACAGTCTCTCATTAGCTTAAGAATCACTATCTCAAGTGATCAAAGCATTAAATTCAGCCGGGTTCCCCCTAAAGAAAATTGCATCTAAACATCCGGAGATAATAAAAAACATAAAAGGGGAAGACTTATTAGATACCAACTTCCTTAAATTTGAAAAGGCCAGTACTACAAAAACTCTCGGGATTCAATGGAATGCGATAACAGATCAATTCTCATATACAATTGAGTCAATATCTGCAATATCCGCCATAACCAAACGTCAAATACTTTCCTCGGTGGCAAAACTTTTCGACCCCGCAGGATGGCTTTCGCCAATAATGATTCAAGCAAAAATCCTCATTCAAGAACTGTGGCAAGACGGCACTGAATGGGATGAGCAAGTAAAACCCATACGTTTAACAAAGTGGGTTCAATTTGCAAACAATCTACATACCATCTCGGAAATTCGAATTCCTCGATGGGTAAATTTCACACCGAAAACCAATACCGTCCGTACAATATAATGATATCAAGGAGTTACCGAATCATCCTGAAAAGTTATTAATTGATGTTCGAGAGCGACAAGAACTAGAAGAAACAGGGAAAATTCCAACAAGTATAAATATTCCGTTAGACTCTGTAGTACGGGTATTGGCAGAGGACGTTAGACCTCAAATGTTCCTGTCCAAGTATGGTCGCCGAAAGCCTACTTTTGATGATGAAATAATTTTTACATGTAGGCTTGGAAAACGTGCCTTAAAAGCTGCAGAAATAGCAAATGCCATGGGATTTACAAATGTAAAATTTTATGAAGGATCATGGGAAGGGGCGTAAATAAACTACAGAACAATTTGGCGCAAGTACCTAACGTCATTTCAATAACCTATATAAGGAAAATGATTACTAAAGTTTTTGGAATCTCTGCAACTCTGGGAGTGCGAAATTTGGCTATACGTAATTTGGCAAGGACATCTAGTAACTTAGGCCGCCTTAATATAACACAACGAGAAGTTTTTCAATGTTCTATCAAAAGTTGCTTGATATCCAAAAATTTTCAGATCATAAAGTTTAGCACAGAAAACCATTTGTTGACTTCACTTATTTTTTCACCTTGGGTGCGGTGTTATCCTCACTTGCACTATAGCACTCCTTTTAATTAAAAAGACTTTAATTAATTTCTTTTAAAACTCTTTAATTAATCTCACGCTTCGAAAATACTTTATAATATAAATTTCACTTTTTTATATTTTGGGTTTTAAATAATTTGTAATACAATTTATAATTTCACTTTTTTTATATTTTGGGTTTTAAATAATTTGCAATACAATTGATAATTTCACTTTTACTTTAGGCTACGAAAATCACACTGCGAGAACGTTTTTAGTTAGAACCTTATAGGTCACGGATGAAAGCGAAAAAGAGAGCCATTCTGGTCTGACTGGTCCCTTTTGATCATTCGGGTGGTGGAAAAGACGGTGGTTGCAGTGTGGGTGTATAGTGTAGATGTAGAGTGTGGTTGGTTAATTGCATATGGTTGTGTTGGTGAGTGATATGGTGTGTTGTAGGTGGTGTATGATGTTGCGTTGGTTATGTTGTATTGTATGATGTTGTACGGTGGGTTGTGAGCTTAATTGTAAAATGTCGCGGGATTAGAAGTCGCATGAAAAGTTGGTTTACTTATAATCCATGCCAAATTTCGTGAAGATATTTTGTCATATGAAAAAATTTTCCATATAAGAACTTTATTCGGATCGTTCAGTTAATATGGCAATTATATGCGATAAACATCCGATTTATACAATTTCTTCGGATATTGCATTATCGTCTTAAAAAGAATTCCATGCCAAATTTCGTGAAGATACCTTGTCAAATAAAAAGTTTTTCATGCAAATACTTTATTCCGATCGTACAGTTAATATGGCAGCTATATGCTGTAGTTTTCCGATCTGTATAATTTCTTCGAAGATTACATTATTGCCTTGAGTTATAAATCATGCCAAATATCGGGCAGATACCTCGTCAACTAAAAAAGTTTTTAATGCAAGAAATTAAGACCGATCGTTTAGTTTATATGGCAGCTATATGCTGTAGTTAATAGATCTGTATAATTTCTTTGAAGATTACATTATTGCCTTAAGTTATAATCCATGCCAAATATCGGGCAGATACCTCGTCAAATAAAAAAGTTGTCCATGTAAGAAATATATTCCGATCGTTCAGTTAATATGGCAACTATATGCGATAAACATCCGATTTATACAATTTCTTCGGATATTGCATTATTGTCTTAAAAAGAATTCCATGCCAAATTACGTGAAGATACCTCGTCAAATAAAAAAGTTTTTCATGCAAGAAATTTCGTCCGATCGTTCAGTTAATATGGCAGCTATATGCTATAGTATATAATAACTTTATTCCGATCGTTCAGTTTATATGACAACTATATGTGATAAACATCCGATTTATACAATTTCTTTGGATATTGCATTATCGTCTTAAAAAGAATTCCAAGCCAAATTTCGTGAAGATACCTTGTCAAATGAAACCGTTTTTCATGCAAGAACTTTAGTCCGTTCGTTCACTTAATATGGCAGCTATATGCTGTAGTTATCCGATCTGTACAATTTCTTCGAAGATTACAGTATTGCCTTAAGTTATAATACATGCCAAATTTAGTGAAGATACTTCGTCAAATAAAAAAGTTTTCCATGTAAGAACTTTATTCCGATCGCTCAGTTAATATGGCAACTATATGCTGTAGTTATCCGATCTGTATAATTTCTTTGAAGATTACATTATTGCCTTGAGTTATAATTCATGCCAAATATCGGGCAGATACCTCGTCAAATAAAAAAGTTTTCCATATAAGAACTTTATTCCGATCGTTTAGTTGATATAGCAGCTATATGCTGTAGTCATCCGATCTGTACAATTTCTTCGAAGATTACATTGTTGCGTTAACTTATAATCCATGCCAAATTCCGGGAAGATACCTCGTCCAATAAAAAAGTTTTCCATGCAAAAACTTTATTCCGACCGTTCAGTTAATATGGCAGCTATATGCTGTAGTCATCCGATCTGTACAATTTCTTCGAAGATTACATTGTTGAGTTAACTTATAATCCATGCCAAATTCCGGGAAGATACCTCGTCCAATAAAAAAGTTTTCCATGCAAGAAATTTAGTCCGATCGTTCAGTTAATATGGCAGCTATATGCTATGGTCATCCGATCTGTACAATTTCTTCAAATTGCCTTAGGTTATAATCCATGCCAAATTTCGTGAAGATATTTTGTCAAATGAAAAAATTTTCCATATAAGAACTTTATTCCGATCGTTCAGTTAATATGGCAACTATATGCGATAAACATCCGATTTATACAATTTCTTCGGATATTGCAATATCGTCTTAAAAAGAATTCCATGCCAAATTTCGTGAAGATACCTTGCAAATAAAAAAGTTTTTCATGCAAGAACTTTAGTCCGATCGTTCAGTTAATATGACAGCTATATGCTGTAGTTATCCGATCGATATATTTTCTTCGAAGATTACATTATTGCCTTAAGTTATAATTCATGCCACATAACGGGCAGATACCTCGTCAAATAAAAAAGTTTTCCATATAGGAACTTTATTCCGATCGTTTAGTTAATATGGCAGCTATATGCTTTAGTTTTCCGATCTGTATAATTTCTTTGAAGATAACATTATTGCCTTGAGTTATAAATCATGCCAAATATCGGGCAGATAACGCGTCAAATAAAAAAGTTTTCCATATAAGAACTTTATTCCGATCGTTTAGTTAATATGGCAGCTATATGCTGTAGTTATCCGATCTGTATAATTTGTTCGAAGATTACATTATTGCCTTGAGTTATAATTCATGCCAAATATCGAGCAGATACCTCGCCAAATAAAAAAGTTGTCCATGTAAGAAATATATTCCGATCGTTCAGTTAATATGGCAACTATATGCGATAAACATCCGATTTATACAATTTCTTCGGATATTGCGTTATTGTCTTAAAAAGGATTCCATGCCAAATTACGTGAAGATACCTCGTCAAATAAAAAAGGTTTCCATGTAAGAACTTTATTCCGATCGCTCAGTTAATATGGCAGCTATATGCTGTAGTTATCCGATCTGTACAATTTCTTCGAAGATTACATTGTTGCGTTAACTTATAATCCATGCCAAATTCCGGGAAGATACCTCGTCCAATAAAAAAGTTTTCCATGCAAGAAATTTAGTCCGATCGTTCAGTTAATATGGCAGCTATATGCTATGGTCATCCGATCTGTACAATTTCTTCAAATTGCCTTAGGTTATAATCCATGCCAAATTTCGTGAAGATATTTTGTCAAATGAAAAAATTTTCCATATAAGAACTTTATTCCGATCGTTCAGTTAATATGGCAACTATATGCGATAAACATCCGATTTATACAATTTCTTCGGATATTGCAATATCGTCTTAAAAAGAATTCCATGCCAAATTTCGTGAAGATACCTTGTCAAATGAAACCGTTTTTCATGCAAGAACTTTAGTCCGTTCGTTAAGTTAATATGGCAGCTATATGCTGTAGTTATCCGATCTGTACAATTTCTCCGAAGATTACAGTATTGCCTTAAGTTATAATACATGCCAAATTTAGTGAAGATACTTCGTCAAATAAAAAAGTTTTCCATGTAAGAACTTTATTCCGATCGTTTAGATGATATAGCAGCTATATGCTGTAGTCATCCGATCTGTACAATTTCTTCGAAGATTACATTGTTGCGTTAACTTATAATCCATGCCAAATTCCGGGAAGATACCTCGTCCAATAAAAAAGTTTTCCATGCAAGAAATTTAGTCCGATCGTTCAGTTAATATGGCAGCTATATGCTATGGTCATCCGATCTGTACAATTTCTTCAAAGATTACAATATTGCCTTAGGTTATAATCCATGCCAAATTTCGTGAAGATATTTTGTCAAATGAAAAAATTTTCCATATAAGAACTTTATTCCGATCGTTCCGGTAATATGGCAACTATATGCGATAAACATCCGATTTATACAATTTCTTCGGATATTGCATTATCGTCAAAAAAAGAATTCCATGCCAAATTTCGTGAAGATACCTTGGAAATAAAAAAAATTTTCATGCAAGAACTTTAGTCCGATCGTTCAGTTAATATGGCAGCTATATGCTGTAGTTATCCGATCTGTATATTTTCTTCGAAGATTACATTATTGCCTTAAGTTATAATTCATGCCACATAACGGGCAGATACCTCGTCAAATAAAAAAGTTTTCCATATAGGAACTTTATTCCGATCGTTTCGTTAATATGGCAGCTATATGCTTTAGTTTTCCGATCTGTATAATTTCTTTAAAGATAACATTATTGCCTTGAGTTATAATTCATGCCAAATATCGGGCAGATAACTCGTCAAATAAAAAAGTTTTCCATATAAGAACTTTATTTCGATCGTTTAGTTAATATGGCAGCTATATGCTGTAGTTATCCGATCTGTATAATTTGTTCGAAGATTACATTATTGCCTTGAGTTATAATTCATGCCAAATATCGGGCAGATACCTCGTCAAACAAAAAAGTTTTTAATGCAAGAAATGTAGTCCGATCGTTTAGTTAATATGGCAGCTATATGCTGTAGTTATCCGATCTGTATATTTTCTTCGAAGATTACATTATTGCCTTGAGTTATAATTCATGCCAAATATCGGGCAGATAACTCGTCAAATAAAAAAGTTTTCCATATAAGAACTTTATTTCGATCGTTTAGTTAATATGACAGCTATATGCTGTAGTTATCCGATCTGTATAATTTGTTCGAAGATTACATTATTGCCTTGAGTTATAATTCATGCCAAATATCGGGCAGATACCTCGTCAAATAAAAAAGTTGTCCATGTAAGAAATATATTCCGATCGTTCAGTTAATATGGCAACTATATGCGATAAACATCCGATTTATACAATTTCTTCGGATATTGCGTTATTGTCGTACAAAGAATTCCATGCCAAATTACGTGAAGATACCTCGTCAAATAAAAAAGTTTTTCATGCAAGAAATTTCGTCCGATCGTTCAGTTAATATGGCAGCTATATGCTATAGTCATCCGCTCTGTACAATTTCTTCGAAGATTACATTATTGCCTTAGGTTATAATCCATGCCAAATTTCGTGAAGATATTTTGTCAAATGAAAAAATTTTCCATGTAAGAACTTTATTCCGATCGTTCAGTTAATATGGCAGCTATATGCTGTAGTTATCCGATCAATATAATTTCTTCGAAGATTACATTATAAGATCTGTATAATTTCTTTGAAGATTACATTATTGCCTTAAGTTATAATCCATGCCAAATATCGGGCAGATACCTCGTCAAATAAAAAAGTTGTCCATGTAAGAAATATATTCCGATCGTTCAGTTAATATGGCAACTATATGCGATGAACATCCGATTTATACAATTTCTTCGGATATTGCATTATTGTCTTAAAAAGAATTCCATGCCAAATTACGTGAAGATACCTCGTCAAATAAAAAAGTTTTTCATGCAAGAAATTTCGTCCGATCGTTCAGTTAATATGGCAGCTATATGCTGTAGTTATCCGATCTGTATATTTTCTTCGAAGATTACATTATTGCCTTAAGTTATAATTCATGCCACATAACGGGCAGATACCTCGTCAAATAAAAAAGTTTTCCATATAGGAACTTTATTCCGATCGTTTCGTTAATATGGCAGCTATATGCTTTAGTTTCCCGATCTGTATAATTTCTTTGAAGATAACATTATTGCCTTGAGTTATAATTCATGCCAAATATCGGGCAGATAACTCGTCAAATAAAAAAGTTTTCCATATAAGAACTTTATTTCGATCGTTTAGTTAATATGGCAGCTATATGCTGTAGTTATCCGATCTGTAGAATTTGTTCGAAGATTACATTATTGCCTTGAGTTATAATTCGTCAAACAAACAAGTTTTTAATGCAAGAAATTTAGTCCGATCGTTTAGTTAATATGGCAGCTATATGCTATGGTCATCCGATCTGTATATTTTCTTCGAAGATTACATTATTGCCTTGAGTTATAATTCATGCCAAATATCGGGCAGATAACTCGTCAAATAAAAAAGTTTTCCATATAAGAACTTTATTTCGATCGTTTAGTTAATATGACAGCTATATGCTGTATTTATCCGATCTGTATAATTTGTTCGAAGATTACATTATTGCCTTGAGTTATAATTCATGCCAAGTATCGGGCAGATACCTCGTCAAATAAAAAAGTTGTCCATGTAAGAAATATATTCCGATCGTTCAGTTAATATGGCAACTATATGCGATAAACATCCGATTTATACAATTTCTTCGGATATTGCGTTATTGTCTTACAAAGAATTCCATGCCAAATTACGTGAAGATACCTCGTCAAATAAAAAAGTTTTTCATGCAAGAAATTTCGTCCGATCGTTCAGTTAATATGGCAGCTATATGATATAGTCATCCGCTCTGTACAATTTCTTCGGAGATTACATTATTGCCTTAGGTTATAATCCATGCCAAATTTCGTGAAGATATTTTGTCAAATGAAAAAATTTTCCATGTAAGAACTTTATTCCGATCGTTCAGTTAATATGGCAGCTATATGCTGTAGTTATCCGATCAATATAATTTCTTCGAAGATTACATTATAAGATCTGTATAATTTCTTTGAAGATTACATTATTGCCTTAAGTTATAATCCATGCCAAATATCGGGCAGATACCTCGTCAAATAAAAAAGTTGTCCATGTAAGAAATATATTCCGATCGTTCAGTTAATATGGCAACTATATGCGATAAACATCCGATTTATACAATTTCTTCGGATATTGCATTATTGTCTTAAAAAGAATTCCATGCCAAATTACGTGAAGATACCTCGTCAAATAAAAAAGTTTTTCATGCAAGAAATTTCGTCCGATCGTTCAGTTAATATGGCAGCTATATGCTATAGTATATAATAACTTTATTCCGATCGTTCAGTTAATATGACAACTATATGTGATAAACATCCGATTTATACAATTTCTTTGGATATTGCATTATCGTCTTAAAAAGAATTCCAAGCCAAATTTCGTGAAGATACCTTGTCAAATGAAACCGTTTTTCATGCAAGAACTTTAGTCCGTTCGTTCAGTTAATATGGCAGCTATATGCTGTAGTTATCCGATCTGTACAATTTCTCCGAAGATTACAGTATTGCCTTAAGTTATAATACATGCCAAATTTAGTGAAGATACTTCGTCAAATAAAAAAGTTTTCCATGTAAGAACTTTATTCCGATCGTTTAGATGATATAGCAGCTATATGCTGTAGTCATCCGATCTGTACAATTTCTTCGAAGATTACATTGTTGCGTTAACTTATAATCCATGCCAAATTCCGGGAAGATACCTCGTCCAATAAAAAAGTTTTCCATGCAAGAAATTTAGTCCGATCGTTCAGTTAATATGGCAGCTATATGCTATGGTCATCCGATCTGTACAATTTCTTCAAAGATTACAATATTGCCTTAGGTTATAATCCATGCCAAATTTCGTGAAGATATTTTGTCAAATGAAAAAATTTTCCATGTAAGAACTTTATTCCGATCGTTCAGTTAATATGGCAGCTATATGCTGTAGTTATCCGATCAATATAATTTCTTCGAAGATTACATTATAAGATCTGTATAATTTCTTTGAAGATTACATTATTGCCTTAAGTTATAATCCATGCCAAATATCGGGCAGATACCTCGTCAAATAAAAAAGTTGTCCATGTAAGAAATATATTCCGATCGTTCAGTTAATATGGCAACTATATGCGATGAACATCCGATTTATACAATTTCTTCGGATATTGCATTATTGTCTTAAAAAGAATTCCATGCCAAATTACGTGAAGATACCTCGTCAAATAAAAAAGTTTTTCATGCAAGAAATTTCGTCCGATCGTTCAGTTAATATGGCAGCTATATGCTGTAGTTATCCGATCTGTATATTTTCTTCGAAGATTACATTATTGCCTTAAGTTATAATTCATGCCACATAACGGGCAGATACCTCGTCAAATAAAAAAGTTTTCCATATAGGAACTTTATTCCGATCGTTTCGTTAATATGGCAGCTATATGCTTTAGTTTCCCGATCTGTATAATTTCTTTGAAGATAACATTATTGCCTTGAGTTATAATTCATGCCAAATATCGGGCAGATAACTCGTCAAATAAAAAAGTTTTCCATATAAGAACTTTATTTCGATCGTTTAGTTAATATGGCAGCTATATGCTGTAGTTATCCGATCTGTAGAATTTGTTCGAAGATTACATTATTGCCTTGAGTTATAATTCGTCAAACAAACAAGTTTTTAATGCAAGAAATTTAGTCCGATCGTTTAGTTAATATGGCAGCTATATGCTATGGTCATCCGATCTGTATATTTTCTTCGAAGATTACATTATTGCCTTGAGTTATAATTCATGCCAAATATCGGGCAGATAACTCGTCAAATAAAAAAGTTTTCCATATAAGAACTTTATTTCGATCGTTTAGTTAATATGACAGCTATATGCTGTATTTATCCGATCTGTATAATTTGTTCGAAGATTACATTATTGCCTTGAGTTATAATTCATGCCAAGTATCGGGCAGATACCTCGTCAAATAAAAAAGTTGTCCATGTAAGAAATATATTCCGATCGTTCAGTTAATATGGCAACTATATGCGATAAACATCCGATTTATACAATTTCTTCGGATATTGCGTTATTGTCTTACAAAGAATTCCATGCCAAATTACGTGAAGATACCTCGTCAAATAAAAAAGTTTTTCATGCAAGAAATTTCGTCCGATCGTTCAGTTAATATGGCAGCTATATGATATAGTCATCCGCTCTGTACAATTTCTTCGGAGATTACATTATTGCCTTAGGTTATAATCCATGCCAAATTTCGTGAAGATATTTTGTCAAATGAAAAAATTTTCCATGTAAGAACTTTATTCCGATCGTTCAGTTAATATGGCAGCTATATGCTGTAGTTATCCGATCAATATAATTTCTTCGAAGATTACATTATAAGATCTGTATAATTTCTTTGAAGATTACATTATTGCCTTAAGTTATAATCCATGCCAAATATCGGGCAGATACCTCGTCAAATAAAAAAGTTGTCCATGTAAGAAATATATTCCGATCGTTCAGTTAATATGGCAACTATATGCGATAAACATCCGATTTATACAATTTCTTCGGATATTGCATTATTGTCTTAAAAAGAATTCCATGCCAAATTACGTGAAGATACCTCGTCAAATAAAAAAGTTTTTCATGCAAGAAATTTCGTCCGATCGTTCAGTTAATATGGCAGCTATATGCTATAGTATATAATAACTTTATTCCGATCGTTCAGTTAATATGACAACTATATGTGATAAACATCCGATTTATACAATTTCTTTGGATATTGCATTATCGTCTTAAAAAGAATTCCAAGCCAAATTTCGTGAAGATACCTTGTCAAATGAAACCGTTTTTCATGCAAGAACTTTAGTCCGTTCGTTCACTTAATATGGCAGCTATATGCTGTAGTTATCCGACCTGTACAATTTCTTCGAAGATTACAGTATTGCCTTAAGTTATAATACATGCCAAATTTAGTGAAGATACTTCGTCAAATAAAAAAGTTTTCCATGTAAGAACTTTATTCCGATCGTTTAGTTAATATGGCAACTATATGCTGTAGTTATCCGATCTGTATAATTTCTTTGAAGATTACATTATTGCCTTGAGTTATAATTCATGCCAAATATCGGGCAGATACCTCGTCAACTAAAAAAGTTTTTAATGCAAGAAATTAAGACCGATCGTTTAGTTTATATGGCAGCTATATGCTGTAGTTAATAGATCTGTATAATTTCTTTGAAGATTACATTATTGCCTTAAGTTATAATCCATGCCAAATATCGGGCAGATACCTCGTCAAATAAAAAAGTTGTCCATGTAAGAAATATATTCCGATCGTTCAGTTAATATGGCAACTATATGCGATAAACATCCGATTTATACAATTTCTTCGGATATTGCATTATCGTCTTAAAAAGAATTCCATGCCAAATTTCGTGAAGATACCTTGTCAAATAAAAAGTTTTTCATGCAAATACTTTATTCCGATCGTTCAGTTAATATGGCAGCTATATGCTGTAGTTTTCCGATCTGTATAATTTCTTCGAAGATTACATTATTGCCTTGAGTTATAATTCATGCCAAATATCGGGCAGATACCTCGTCAACTAAAAAAGTTTTTAATGCAAGAAATTAAGACCGATCGTTTAGTTTATATGGCAGCTATATGCTGTAGTTAATAGATCTGTATAATTTCTTTGAAGATTACATTATTGCCTTAAGTTATAATCCATGCCAAATATCGGGCAGATACCTCGTCAAATAAAAAAGTTGTCCATGTAAGAAATATATTCCGATCGTTCAGTTAATATGGCAACTATATGCGATAAACATCCGATTTATACAATTTCTTCGGATATTGCATTATTGTCTTAAAAAGAATTCCATGCCAAATTACGTGAAGATACCTCGTCAAATAAAAAAGTTTTTCATGCAAGAAATTTCGTCCGATCGTTCAGTTAATATGGCAGCTATATGCTATAGTATATAATAACTTTATTCCGATCGTTCAGTTTATATGACAACTATATGTGATAAACATCCGATTTATACAATTTCTTTGGATATTGCATTATCGTCTTAAAAAGAATTCCAAGCCAAATTTCGTGAAGATACCTTGTCAAATGAAACCGTTTTTCATGCAAGAACTTTAGTCCGTTCGTTCACTTAATATGGCAGCTATATGCTGTAGTTATCCGATCTGTACAATTTCTTCGAAGATTACAGTATTGCCTTAAGTTATAATACATGCCAAATTTAGTGAAGATACTTCGTCAAATAAAAAAGTTTTCCATGTAAGAACTTTATTCCGATCGCTCAGTTAATATGGCAACTATATGCTGTAGTTATCCGATCTGTATAATTTCTTTGAAGATTACATTATTGCCTTGAGTTATAATTCATGCCAAATATCGGGCAGATACCTCGTCAAATAAAAAAGTTTTCCATATAAGAACTTTATTCCGATCGTTCAGTTAATATGGCAGCTATATGCTGTAGTCATCCGATCTGTACAATTTCTTCGAAGATTACATTGTTGAGTTAACTTATAATCCATGCCAAATTCCGGGAAGATACCTCGTCCAATAAAAAAGTTTTCCATGCAAGAAATTTAGTCCGATCGTTCAGTTAATATGGCAGCTATATGCTATGGTCATCCGATCTGTACAATTTCTTCAAATTGCCTTAGGTTATAATCCATGCCAAATTTCGTGAAGATATTTTGTCAAATGAAAAAATTTTCCATATAAGAACTTTATTCCGATCGTTCAGTTAATATGGCAACTATATGCGATAAACATCCGATTTATACAATTTCTTCGGATATTGCAATATCGTCTTAAAAAGAATTCCATGCCAAATTACGTGAAGATACCTCGTCAAATAAAAAAGTTTTTCATGCAAGAAATTTCGTCCGATCGTTCAGTTAATATGGCAGCTATATGCTATAGTATATAATAACTTTATTCCGATCGTTCAGTTTATATGACAACTATATGTGATAAACATCCGATTTATACAATTTCTTTGGATATTGCATTATCGTCTTAAAAAGAATTCCAAGCCAAATTTCGTGAAGATACCTTGTCAAATGAAACCGTTTTTCATGCAAGAACTTTAGTCCGTTCGTTCACTTAATATGGCAGCTATATGCTGTAGTTATCCGATCTGTACAATTTCTTCGAAGATTACAGTATTGCCTTAAGTTATAATACATGCCAAATTTAGTGAAGATACTTCGTCAAATAAAAAAGTTTTCCATGTAAGAACTTTATTCCGATCGCTCAGTTAATATGGCAACTATATGCTGTAGTTATCCGATCTGTATAATTTCTTTGAAGATTACATTATTGCCTTGAGTTATAATTCATGCCAAATATCGGGCAGATACCTCGTCAAATAAAAAAGTTTTCCATATAAGAACTTTATTCCGATCGTTCAGTTAATATGGCAGCTATATGCTGTAGTCATCCGATCTGTACAATTTCTTCGAAGATTACATTGTTGAGTTAACTTATAATCCATGCCAAATTCCGGGAAGATACCTCGTCCAATAAAAAAGTTTTCCATGCAAGAAATTTAGTCCGATCGTTCAGTTAATATGGCAGCTATATGCTATGGTCATCCGATCTGTACAATTTCTTCAAATTGCCTTAGGTTATAATCCATGCCAAATTTCGTGAAGATATTTTGTCAAATGAAAAAATTTTCCATATAAGAACTTTATTCCGATCGTTCAGTTAATATGGCAACTATATGCGATAAACATCCGATTTATACAATTTCTTCGGATATTGCATTATTGTCTTAAAAAGAATTCCATGCCAAATTACGTGAAGATACCTCGTCAAATAAAAAAGTTTTTCATGCAAGAAATTTCGTCCGATCGTTCAGTTAATATGGCAGCTATATGCTATAGTATATAATAACTTTATTCCGATCGTTCAGTTTATATGACAACTATATGTGATAAACATCCGATTTATACAATTTCTTTGGATATTGCATTATCGTCTTAAAAAGAATTCCAAGCCAAATTTCGTGAAGATACCTTGTCAAATGAAACCGTTTTTCATGCAAGAACTTTAGTCCGTTCGTTCACTTAATATGGCAGCTATATGCTGTAGTTATCCGATCTGTACAATTTCTTCGAAGATTACAGTATTGCCTTAAGTTATAATACATGCCAAATTTAGTGAAGATACTTCGTCAAATAAAAAAGTTTTCCATGTAAGAACTTTATTCCGATCGCTCAGTTAATATGGCAACTATATGCTGTAGTTATCCGATCTGTATAATTTCTTTGAAGATTACATTATTGCCTTGAGTTATAATTCATGCCAAATTCCGGGAAGATACCTCGTCCAATAAAAAAGTTTTCCATGCAAAAACTTTATTCCGACCGTTCAGTTAATATGGCAGCTATATGCTGTAGTCATCCGATCTGTACAATTTCTTCGAAGATTACATTGTTGAGTTAACTTATAATCCATGCCAAATTCCGGGAAGATACCTCGTCCAATAAAAAAGTTTTCCATGCAAGAAATTTAGTCCGATCGTTCAGTTAATATGGCAGCTATATGCTATGGTCATCCGATCTGTACAATTTCTTCAAATTGCCTTAGGTTATAATCCATGCCAAATTTCGTGAAGATATTTTGTCAAATGAAAAAATTTTCCATATAAGAACTTTATTCCGATCGTTCAGTTAATATGGCAACTATATGCGATAAACATCCGATTTATACAATTTCTTCGGATATTGCAATATCGTCTTAAAAAGAATTCCATGCCAAATTTCGTGAAGATACCTTGCAAATAAAAAAGTTTTTCATGCAAGAACTTTAGTCCGATCGTTCAGTTAATATGGCAGCTATATGCTGTAGTTATCCGATCGATATATTTTCTTCGAAGATTACATTATTGCCTTAAGTTATAATTCATGCCACATAACGGGCAGATACCTCGTCAAATAAAAAAGTTTTCCATATAGGAACTTTATTCCGATCGTTTAGTTAATATGGCAGCTATATGCTTTAGTTTTCCGATCTGTATAATTTCTTTGAAGATAACATTATTGCCTTGAGTTATAAATCATGCCAAATATCGGGCAGATAACGCGTCAAATAAAAAAGTTTTCCATATAAGAACTTTATTCCGATCGTTTAGTTAATATGGCAGCTATATGCTGTAGTTATCCGATCTGTATAATTTGTTCGAAGATTACATTATTGCCTTGAGTTATAATTCATGCCAAATATCGAGCAGATACCTCGCCAAATAAAAAAGTTGTCCATGTAAGAAATATATTCCGATCGTTCAGTTAATATGGCAACTATATGCGATAAACATCCGATTTATACAATTTCTTCGGATATTGCGTTATTGTCTTAAAAAGGATTCCATGCCAAATTACGTGAAGATACCTCGTCAAATAAAAAAGGTTTCCATGTAAGAACTTTATTCCGATCGCTCAGTTAATATGGCAGCTATATGCTATAGTTATCCGATCTGTACAATTTCTTCGAAGATTACATTGTTGCGTTAACTTATAATCCATGCCAAATTCCGGGAAGATACCTCGTCCAATAAAAAAGTTTTCCATGCAAGAAATTTAGTCCGATCGTTCAGTTAATATGGCAGCTATATGCTATGGTCATCCGATCTGTACAATTTCTTCAAATTGCCTTAGGTTATAATCCATGCCAAATTTCGTGAAGATATTTTGTCAAATGAAAAAATTTTCCATATAAGAACTTTATTCCAATCGTTCAGTTAATATGGCAACTATATGCGATAAACATCCGATTTATACAATTTCTTCGGATATTGCAATATCGTCTTAAAAAGAATTCCATGCCAAATTTCGTGAAGATACCTTGTCAAATGAAACCGTTTTTCATGCAAGAACTTTAGTCCGTTCGTTCAGTTAATATGGCAGCTATATGCTGTAGTTATCCGATCTGTACAATTTCTCCGAAGATTACAGTATTGCCTTAAGTTATAATACATGCCAAATTTAGTGAAGATACTTCGTCAAATAAAAAAGTTTTCCATGTAAGAACTTTATTCCGATCGTTTAGATGATATAGCAGCTATATGCTGTAGTCATCCGATCTGTACAATTTCTTCGAAGATTACATTGTTGCGTTAACTTATAATCCATGCCAAATTCCGGGAAGATACCTCGTCCAATAAAAAAGTTTTCCATGCAAGAAATTTAGTCCGATCGTTCAGTTAATATGGCAGCTATATGCTATGGTCATCCGATCTGTACAATTTCTTCAAAGATTACAATATTGCCTTAGGTTATAATCCATGCCAAATTTCGTGAAGATATTTTGTCAAATGAAAAAATTTTCCATATAAGAACTTTATTCCGATCGTTCCGGTAATATGGCAACTATATGCGATAAACATCCGATTTATACAATTTCTTCGGATATTGCATTATCGTCAAAAAAAGAATTCCATGCCAAATTTCGTGAAGATACCTTGGAAATAAAAAAGTTTTTCATGCAAGAACTTTAGTCCGATCGTTCAGTTAATATGGCAGCTATATGCTGTAGTTATCCGATCTGTATATTTTCTTCGAAGATTACATTATTGCCTTAAGTTATAATTCATGCCACATAACGGGCAGATACCTCGTCAAATAAAAAAGTTTTCCATATAGGAACTTTATTCCGATCGTTTCGTTAATATGGCAGCTATATGCTTTAGTTTTCCGATCTGTATAATTTCTTTAAAGATAACATTATTGCCTTGAGTTATAATTCATGCCAAATATCGGGCAGATAACTCGTCAAATAAAAAAGTTTTCCATATAAGAACTTTATTTCGATCGTTTAGTTAATATGGCAGCTATATGCTGTAGTTATCCGATCTGTATAATTTGTTCGAAGATTACATTATTGCCTTGAGTTATAATTCATGCCAAATATCGGGCAGATACCTCGTCAAACAAAAAAGTTTTTAATGCAAGAAATGTAGTCCGATCGTTTAGTTAATATGGCAGCTATATGCTGTAGTTATCCGATCTGTATATTTTCTTCGAAGATTACATTATTGCCTTGAGTTATAATTCATGCCAAATATCGGGCAGATAACTCGTCAAATAAAAAAGTTTTCCATATAAGAACTTTATTTCGATCGTTTAGTTAATATGACAGCTATATGCTGTAGTTATCCGATCTGTATAATTTGTTCGAAGATTACATTATTGCCTTGAGTTATAATTCATGCCAAATATCGGGCAGATACCTCGTCAAATAAAAAAGTTGTCCATGTAAGAAATATATTCCGATCGTTCAGTTAATATGGCAACTATATGCGATAAACATCCGATTTATACAATTTCTTCGGATATTGCGTTATTGTCGTACAAAGAATTCCATGCCAAATTACGTGAAGATACCTCGTCAAATAAAAAAGTTTTTCATGCAAGAAATTTCGTCCGATCGTTCAGTTAATATGGCAGCTATATGCTATAGTCATCCGCTCTGTACAATTTCTTCGAAGATTACATTATTGCCTTAGGTTATAATCCATGCCAAATTTCGTGAAGATATTTTGTCAAATGAAAAAATTTTCCATATAAGAACTTTATTCCGATCGTTCAGTTAATATGGCAGCTATATGCTGTAGTTATCCGATCAATATAATTTCTTCGAAGATTACATTATAAGATCTGTATAATTTCTTTGAAGATTACATTATTGCCTTAAGTTATAATCCATGCCAAATATCGGGCAGATACCTCGTCAAATAAAAAAGTTGTCCATGTAAGAAATATATTCCGATCGTTCAGTTAATATGGCAACTATATGCGATGAACATCCGATTTATACAATTTTTTCGGATATTGCATTATTGTCTTAAAAAGAATTCCATGCCAAATTACGTGAAGATACCTCGTCAAATAAAAAAGTTTTTCATGCAAGAAATTTCGTCCGATCGTTCAGTTAATATGGCAACTATATGCTGTAGTTATCCGATCTGTATATTTTCTTCGAAGATTACATTATTGCCTTAAGTTATAATTCATGCCACATAACGGGCAGATACCTCGTCAAATAAAAAAGTTTTCCATATAGGAACTTTATTCCGATCGTTTCGTTAATATGGCAGCTATATGCTTTAGTTTTCCGATCTGTATAATTTCTTTGAAGATAACATTATTGCCTTGAGTTATAATTCATGCCAAATATCGGGCAGATAACTCGTCAAATAAAAAAGTTTTCCATATAAGAACTTTATTTCGATCGTTTAGTTAATATGGCAGCTATATGCTGTAGTTATCCGATCTGTAGAATTTGTTCGAAGATTACATTATTGCCTTGAGTTATAATTCGTCAAACAAACAAGTTTTTAATGCAAGAAATTTAGTCCGATCGTTTAGTTAATATGGCAGCTATATGCTATGGTCATCCGATCTGTATATTTTCTTCGAAGATTACATTATTGCCTTGAGTTATAATTCATGCCAAATATCGGGCAGATAACTCGTCAAATAAAAAAGTTTTCCATATAAGAACTTTATTTCGATCGTTTAGTTAATATGACAGCTATATGCTGTATTTATCCGATCTGTATAATTTGTTCGAAGATTACATTATTGCCTTGAGTTATAATTCATGCCAAATATCGGGCAGATAACTCGTCAAATAAAAAAGTTTTCCATATAAGAACTTTATTTCGATCGTTTAGTTAATATGACAGCTATATGCTGTATTTATCCGATCTGTATAATTTGTTCGAAGATTACATTATTGCCTTGAGTTATAATTCATGCCAAGTATCGGGCAGATACCTCGTCAAATAAAAAAGTTGTCCATGTAAGAAATATATTCCGATCGTTCAGTTAATATGGCAACTATATGCGATAAACATCCGATTTATACAATTTCTTCGGATATTGCGTTATTGTCTTACAAAGAATTCCATGCCAAATTACGTGAAGATACCTCGTCAAATAAAAAAGTTTTTCATGCAAGAAATTTCGTCCGATCGTTCAGTTAATATGGCAGCTATATGATATAGTCATCCGCTCTGTACAATTTCTTCGGAGATTACATTATTGCCTTAGGTTATAATCCATGCCAAATTTCGTGAAGATATTTTGTCAAATGAAAAAATTTTCCATGTAAGAACTTTATTCCGATCGTTCAGTTAATATGGCAGCTATATGCTGTAGTTATCCGATCAATATAATTTCTTCGAAGATTACATTATAAGATCTGTATAATTTCTTTGAAGATTACATTATTGCCTTAAGTTATAATCCATGCCAAATATCGGGCAGATACCTCGTCAAATAAAAAAGTTGTCCATGTAAGAAATATATTCCGATCGTTCAGTTAATATGGCAACTATATGCGATAAACATCCGATTTATACAATTTCTTCGGATATTGCATTATTGTCTTAAAAAGAATTCCATGCCAAATTACGTGAAGATACCTCGTCAAATAAAAAAGTTTTTCATGCAAGAAATTTCGTCCGATCGTTCAGTTAATATGGCAGCTATATGCTATAGTATATAATAACTTTATTCCGATCGTTCAGTTAATATGACAACTATATGTGATAAACATCCGATTTATACAATTTCTTTGGATATTGCATTATCGTCTTAAAAAGAATTCCAAGCCAAATTTCGTGAAGATACCTTGTCAAATGAAACCGTTTTTCATGCAAGAACTTTAGTCCGTTCGTTCACTTAATATGGCAGCTATATGCTGTAGTTATCCGACCTGTACAATTTCTTCGAAGATTACAGTATTGCCTTAAGTTATAATACATGCCAAATTTAGTGAAGATACTTCGTCAAATAAAAAAGTTTTCCATGTAAGAACTTTATTCCGATCGTTTAGTTAATATGGCAACTATATGCTGTAGTTATCCGATCTGTATAATTTCTTTGAAGATTACATTATTGCCTTGAGTTATAATTCATGCCAAATATCGGGCAGATACCTCGTCAAATAAAAAAGTTTTCCATATAAGAACTTTATTCCGATCGTTTAGTTGATATAGCAGCTATATGCTGTAGTCATCCGATCTGTACAATTTCTTCGAAGATTACATTGTTGCGTTAACTTATAATCCATGCCAAATTCCGGGAAGATACCTCGTCCAATAAAAAAGTTTTCCATGCAAAAACTTTATTCCGACAGTTCAGTTAATATGGCAGCTATATGCTGTAGTCATCCGATCTGTACAATTTCTTCGAAGATTACATTGTTGAGTTAACTTATAATCCATGCCAAATTCCGGGAAGATACCTCGTCCAATAAAAAAGTTTTCCATGCAAGAAATTTAGTCCGATCGTTCAGTTAATATGGCAGCTATATGCTATGGTCATCCGATCTGTACAATTTCTTCAAATTGCCTTAGGTTATAATCCATGCCAAATTTCGTGAAGATATTTTGTCAAATGAAAAAATTTTCCATATAAGAACTTTATTCCGATCGTTCAGTTAATATGGCAACTATATGCGATAAACATCCGATCTGTACAATTTCTTCAAAGATTACAATATTGCCTTAGGTTATAATCCATGCCAAATTTCGTGAAGATATTTTGTCAAATGAAAAAATTTTCCATATAAGAACTTTATTCCGATCGTTCCGTTAATATGGCAACTATATGCGATAAACATCCGATTTATACAATTTCTTCGGATATTGCATTATCGTCAAAAAAAGAATTCCATGCCAAATTTCGTGAAGATACCTTGGAAATAAAAAAGTTTTTCATGCAAGAACTTTAGTCCGATCGTTCAGTTAATATGGCAGCTATATGCTGTAGTTATCCGATCTGTATATTTTCTTCGAAGATTACATTATTGCCTTAAGTTATAATTCATGCCACATAACGGGCAGATACCTCGTCAAATAAAAAAGTTTTCCATATAGGAACTTTATTCCGATCGTTTCGTTAATATGGCAGCTATATGCTTTAGTTTTACGATCTGTATAATTTCTTTAAAGATAACATTATTGCCTTGAGTTATAATTCATGCCAAATATCGGGCAGATAACTCGTCAAATAAAAAAGTTTTCCATATAAGAACTTTATTTCGATCGTTTAGTTAATATGGCAGCTATATGCTGTAGTTATCCGATCTGTATAATTTGTTCGAAGATTACATTATTGCCTTGAGTTATAATTCATGCCAAATATCGGGCAGATACCTCGTCAAACAAAAAAGTTTTTAATGCAAGAAATGTAGTCCGATCGTTTAGTTAATATGGCAGCTATATGCTGTAGTTATCCGATCTGTATATTTTCTTCGAAGATTACATTATTGCCTTGAGTTATAATTCATGCCAAATATCGGGCAGATAACTCGTCAAATAAAAAAGTTTTCCATATAAGAACTTTATTTCGATCGTTTAGTTAATATGACAGCTATATGCTGTAGTTATCCGATCTGTATAATTTGTTCGAAGATTACATTATTGCCTTGAGTTATAATTCATGCCAAATATCGGGCAGATACCTCGTCAAATAAAAAAGTTGTCCATGTAAGAAATATATTCCGATCGTTCAGTTAATATGGCAACTATATGCGATAAACATCCGATTTATACAATTTCTTCGGATATTGCGTTATTGTCGTACAAAGAATTCCATGCCAAATTACGTGAAGATACCTCGTCAAATAAAAAAGTTTTTCATGCAAGAAATTTCGTCCGATCGTTCAGTTAATATGGCAGCTATATGCTATAGTCATCCGCTCTGTACAATTTCTTCGAAGATTACATTATTGCCTTAGGTTATAATCCATGCCAAATTTCGTGAAGATATTTTGTCAAATGAAAAAATTTTCCATGTAAGAACTTTATTCCGATCGTTCAGTTAATATGGCAGCTATATGCTGTAGTTATCCGATCAATATAATTTCTTCGAAGATTACATTATAAGATCTGTATAATTTCTTTGAAGATTACATTATTGCCTTAAGTTATAATCCATGCCAAATATCGGGCAGATACCTCGTCAAATAAAAAAGTTGTCCATGTAAGAAATATATTCCGATCGTTCAGTTAATATGGCAACTATATGCGATGAACATCCGATTTATACAATTTCTTCGGATATTGCATTATTGTCTTAAAAAGAATTCCATGCCAAATTACGTGAAGATACCTCGTCAAATAAAAAAGTTTTTCATGCAAGAAATTTCGTCCGATCGTTCAGTTAATATGGCAGCTATATGCTGTAGTTATCCGATCTGTATATTTTCTTCGAAGATTACATTATTGCCTTAAGTTATAATTCATGCCACATAACGGGCAGATACCTCGTCAAATAAAAAAGTTTTCCATATAGGAACTTTATTCCGATCGCTTCGTTAATATGGCAGTTATATGCTTTAGTTTTCCATTCTGTATAATTTCTTTGAAGATAACATTATTGCCTTGAGTTATAATTCATGCCAAATATCGGGCAGATAACTCGTCAAATAAAAAAGTTTTCCATATAAGAACTTTATTTCGATCGTTTAGTTAATATGGCAGCTATATGCTGTAGTTATCCGATCTGTAGAATTTGTTCGAAGATTACATTATTGCCTTGAGTTATAATTCGTCAAACAAACAAGTTTTTAATGCAAGAAATTTAGTCCGATCGTTTAGTTAATATGGCAGCTATATGCTATGGTCATCCGATCTGTATATTTTCTTCGAAGATTACATTATTGCCTTGAGTTATAATTCATGCCAAATATCGGGCAGATAACTCGTCAAATAAAAAAGTTTTCCATATAAGAACTTTATTTCGATCGTTTAGTTAATATGACAGCTATATGCTGTATTTATCCGATCTGTATAATTTGTTCGAAGATTACATTATTGCCTTGAGTTATAATTCATGCCAAGTATCGGGCAGATACCTCGTCAAATAAAAAAGTTGTCCATGTAAGAAATATATTCCGATCGTTCAGTTAATATGGCAACTATATGCGATAAACATCCGATTTATACAATTTCTTCGGATATTGCGTTATTGTCTTACAAAGAATTCCATGCCAAATTACGTGAAGATACCTCGTCAAATAAAAAAGTTTTTCATGCAAGAAATTTCGTCCGATCGTTCAGTTAATATGGCAGCTATATGCTATAGTATATAATAACTTTATTCCGATCGTTCAGTTAATATGACAACTATATGTGATAAACATCCGATTTATACAATTTCTTTGGATATTGCATTATCGTCTTAAAAAGAATTCCAAGCCAAATTTCGTGAAGATACCTTGTCAAATGAAACCGTTTTTCATGCAAGAACTTTAGTCCGTTCGTTCACTTAATATGGCAGCTACATGCTGTAGTTATCCGACCTGTACAATTTCTTCGAAGATTACAGTATTGCCTTAAGTTATAATACATGCCAAATTTAGTGAAGATACTTCGTCAAATAAAAAAGTTTTCCATGTAAGAACTTTATTCCGATCGTTTAGTTAATATGGCAACTATATGCTGTAGTTATCCGATCTGTATAATTTCTTTGAAGATTACATTATTGCCTTGAGTTATAATTCATGCCAAATATCGGGCAGATACCTCGTCAAATAAAAAAGTTTTCCATATAAGAACTTTATTCCGATCGTTTAGTTGATATAGCAGCTATATGCTGTAGTCATCCGATCTGTACAATTTCTTCGAAGATTACATTGTTGCGTTAACTTATAATCCATGCCAAATTCCGGGAAGATACCTCGTCCAATAAAAAAGTTTTCCATGCAAAAACTTTATTCCGACCGTTCAGTTAATATGGCAGCTATATGCTGTAGTCATCCGATCTGTACAATTTCTTCGAAGATTACATTGTTGAGTTAACTTATAATCCATGCCAAATTCCGGGAAGATACCTCGTCCAATAAAAAAGTTTTCCATGCAAGAAATTTAGTCCGATCGTTCAGTTAATATGGCAGCTATATGCTATGGTCATCCGATCTGTACAATTTCTTCAAATTGCCTTAGGTTATAATCCATGCCAAATTTCGTGAAGATATTTTGTCAAATGAAAAAATTTTCCATATAAGAACTTTATTCCGATCGTTCAGTTAATATGGCAACTATATGCGATAAACATCCGATCTGTACAATTTCTTCAAAGATTACAATATTGCCTTAGGTTATAATCCATGCCAAATTTCGTGAAGATATTTTGTCAAATGAAAAAATTTTCCATATAAGAACTTTATTCCGATCGTTCCGTTAATATGGCAACTATATGCGATAAACATCCGATTTATACAATTTCTTCGGATATTGCATTATCGTCAAAAAAAGAATTCCATGCCAAATTTCGTGAAGATACCTTGGAAATAAAAAAGTTTTTCATGCAAGAACTTTAGTCCGATCGTTCAGTTAATATGGCAGCTATATGCTGTAGTTATCCGATCTGTATATTTTCTTCGAAGATTACATTATTGCCTTAAGTTATAATTCATGCCACATAACGGGCAGATACCTCGTCAAATAAAAAAGTTTTCCATATAGGAACTTTATTCCGATCGTTTCGTTAATATGGCAGCTATATGCTTTAGTTTTCCGATCTGTATAATTTCTTTGAAGATAACATTATTGCCTTGAGTTATAATTCATGCCAAATATCGGGCAGATAACTCGTCAAATAAAAAAGTTGTCCATGTAAGAAATATATTCCGATCGTTCAGTTAATATGGCAACTATATGCGATAAACATCCGATTTATACAATTTCTTCGGATATTGCGTTATTGTCTTACAAAGAATTCCATGCCAAATTACGTGAAGATACCTCGTCAAATAAAAAAGTTTTTCATGCAAGAAATTTCGTCCGATCGTTCAGTTAATATGGCAGCTATATGATATAGTCATCCGCTCTGTACAATTTCTTCGGAGATTACATTATTGCCTTAGGTTATAATCCATGCCAAATTTCGTGAAGATATTTTGTCAAATGAAAAAATTTTCCATGTAAGAACTTTATTCCGATCGTTCAGTTAATATGGCAGCTATATGCTGTAGTTATCCGATCAATATAATTTCTTCGAAGATTACATTATAAGATCTGTATAATTTCTTTGAAGATTACATTATTGCCTTAAGTTATAATCCATGCCAAATATCGGGCAGATACCTCGTCAAATAAAAAAGTTGTCCATGTAAGAAATATATTCCGATCGTTCAGTTAATATGGCAACTATATGCGATAAACATCCGATTTATACAATTTCTTCGGATATTGCATTATTGTCTTAAAAAGAATTCCATGCCAAATTACGTGAAGATACCTCGTCAAATAAAAAAGTTTTTCATGCAAGAAATTTCGTCCGATCGTTCAGTTAATATGGCAGCTATATGCTATAGTATATAATAACTTTATTCCGATCGTTCAGTTAATATGACAACTATATGTGATAAACATCCGATTTATACAATTTCTTTGGATATTGCATTATCGTCTTAAAAAGAATTCCAAGCCAAATTTCGTGAAGATACCTTGTCAAATGAAACCGTTTTTCATGCAAGAACTTTAGTCCGTTCGTTCACTTAATATGGCAGCTATATGCTGTAGTTATCCGACCTGTACAATTTCTTCGAAGATTACAGTATTGCCTTAAGTTATAATACATGCCAAATTTAGTGAAGATACTTCGTCAAATAAAAAAGTTTTCCATGTAAGAACTTTATTCCGATCGTTTAGTTAATATGGCAACTATATGCTGTAGTTATCCGATCTGTATAATTTCTTTGAAGATTACATTATTGCCTTGAGTTATAATTCATGCCAAATATCGGGCAGATACCTCGTCAAATAAAAAAGTTTTCCATATAAGAACTTTATTCCGATCGTTTAGTTGATATAGCAGCTATATGCTGTAGTCATCCGATCTGTACAATTTCTTCGAAGATTACATTGTTGCGTTAACTTATAATCCATGCCAAATTCCGGGAAGATACCTCGTCCAATAAAAAAGTTTTCCATGCAAAAACTTTATTCCGACCGTTCAGTTAATATGGCAGCTATATGCTGTAGTCATCCGATCTGTACAATTTCTTCGAAGATTACATTGTTGAGTTAACTTATAATCCATGCCAAATTCCGGGAAGATACCTCGTCCAATAAAAAAGTTTTCCATGCAAGACATTTAGTCCGATCGTTCAGTTAATATGGCAGCTATATGCTATGGTCATCCGATCTGTACAATTTCTTCAAATTGCCTTAGGTTATAATCCATGCCAAATTTCGTGAAGATATTTTGTCAAATGAAAAAATTTTCCATATAAGAACTTTATTCCGATCGTTCAGTTAATATGGCAACTATATGCGATAAACATCCGATCTGTACAATTTCTTCAAAGATTACAATATTGCCTTAGGTTATAATCCATGCCAAATTTCGTGAAGATATTTTGTCAAATGAAAAAATTTTCCATATAAGAACTTTATTCCGATCGTTCCGTTAATATGGCAACTATATGCGATAAACATCCGATTTATACAATTTCTTCGGATATTGCATTATCGTCAAAAAAAGAATTCCATGCCAAATTTCGTGAAGATACCTTGGAAATAAAAAAGTTTTTCATGCAAGAACTTTAGTCCGATCGTTCAGTTAATATGGCAGCTATATGCTGTAGTTATCCGATCTGTATATTTTCTTCGAAGATTACATTATTGCCTTAAGTTATAATTCATGCCACATAACGGGCAGATACCTCGTCAAATAAAAAAGTTTTCCATATAGGAACTTTATTCCGATCGTTTCGTTAATATGGCAGCTATATGCTTTAGTTTTCCGATCTGTATAATTTCTTTAAAGATAACATTATTGCCTTGAGTTATAATTCATGCCAAATATCGGGCAGATAACTCGTCAAATAAAAAAGTTTTCCATATAAGAACTTTATTTCGATCGTTTAGTTAATATGGCAGCTATATGCTGTAGTTATCCGATCTGTATAATTTGTTCGAAGATTACATTATTGCCTTGAGTTATAATTCATGCCAAATATCGGGCAGATACCTCGTCAAACAAAAAAGTTTTTAATGCAAGAAATGTAGTCCGATCGTTTAGTTAATATGGCAGCTATATGCTGTAGTTATCCGATCTGTATATTTTCTTCGAAGATTACATTATTGCCTTGAGTTATAATTCATGCCAAATATCGGGCAGATAACTCGTCAAATAAAAAAGTTTTCCATATAAGAACTTTATTTCGATCGTTTAGTTAATATGACAGCTATATGCTGTAGTTATCCGATCTGTATAATTTGTTCGAAGATTACATTATTGCCTTGAGTTATAATTCATGCCAAATATCGGGCAGATACCTCGTCAAATAAAAAAGTTGTCCATGTAAGAAATATATTCCGATCGTTCAGTTAATATGGCAACTATATGCGATAAACATCCGATTTATACAATTTCTTCGGATATTGCGTTATTGTCGTACAAAGAATTCCATGCCAAATTACGTGAAGATACCTCGTCAAATAAAAAAGTTTTTCATGCAAGAAATTTCGTCCGATCGTTCAGTTAATATGGCAGCTATATGCTATAGTCATCCGCTCTGTACAATTTCTTCGAAGATTACATTATTGCCTTAGGTTATAATCCATGCCAAATTTCGTGAAGATATTTTGTCAAATGAAAAAATTTTCCATGTAAGAACTTTATTCCGATCGTTCAGTTAATATGGCAGCTATATGCTGTAGTTATCCGATCAATATAATTTCTTCGAAGATTACATTATAAGATCTGTATAATTTCTTTGAAGATTACATTATTGCCTTAAGTTATAATCCATGCCAAATATCGGGCAGATACCTCGTCAAATAAAAAAGTTGTCCATGTAAGAAATATATTCCGATCGTTCAGTTAATATGGCAACTATATGCGATGAACATCCGATTTATACAATTTCTTCGGATATTGCATTATTGTCTTAAAAAGAAATCCATGCCAAATTACGTGAAGATACCTCGTCAAATAAAAAAGTTTTTCATGCAAGAAATTTCGTCCGATCGTTCAGTTAATATGGCAGCTATATGCTGTAGTTATCCGATCTGTATATTTTCTTCGAAGATTACATTATTGCCTTAAGTTATAATTCATGCCACATAACGGGCAGATACCTCGTCAAATAAAAAAGTTTTCCATATAGGAACTTTATTCCGATCGTTTCGTTAATATGGCAGCTATATGCTTTAGTTTTCCGATCTGTATAATTTCTTTGAAGATAACATTATTGCCTTGAGTTATAATTCATGCCAAATATCGGGCAGATAACTCGTCAAATAAAAAAGTTTTCCATATAAGAACTTTATTTCGATCGTTTAGTTAATATGGCAGCTATATGCTGTAGTTATCCGATCTGTAGAATTTGTTCGAAGATTACATTATTGCCTTGAGTTATAATTCGTCAAACAAACAAGTTTTTAATGCAAGAAATTTAGTCCGATCGTTTAGTTAATATGGCAGCTATATGCTATGGTCATCCGATCTGTATATTTTCTTCGAAGATTACATTATTGCCTTGAGTTATAATTCATGCCAAATATCGGGCAGATAACTCGTCAAATAAAAAAGTTTTCCATATAAGAACTTTATTTCGATCGTTTAGTTAATATGACAGCTATATGCTGTATTTATCCGATCTGTATAATTTGTTCGAAGATTACATTATTGCCTTGAGTTATAATTCATGCCAAGTATCGGGCAGATACCTCGTCAAATAAAAAAGTTGTCAGTTAATATGGCAGCTATATGATATAGTCATCCGCTCTGTACAATTTCTTCGGAGATTACATTATTGCCTTAGGTTATAATCCATGCCAAATTTCGTGAAGATATTTTGTCAAATGAAAAAATTTTCCATGTAAGAACTTTATTCCGATCGTTCAGTTAATATGGCAGCTATATGCTGTAGTTATCCGATCAATATAATTTCTTCGAAGATTACATTATAAGATCTGTATAATTTCTTTGAAGATTACATTATTGCCTTAAGTTATAATCCATGCCAAATATCGGGCAGATACCTCGTCAAATAAAAAAGTTGTCCATGTAAGAAATATATTCCGATCGTTCAGTTAATATGGCAACTATATGCGATAAACATCCGATTTATACAATTTCTTCGGATATTGCATTATTGTCTTAAAAAGAATTCCATGCCAAATTACGTGAAGATACCTCGTCAAATAAAAAAGTTTTTCATGCAAGAAATTTCGTCCGATCGTTCAGTTAATATGGCAGCTATATGCTATAGTATATAATAACTTTATTCCGATCGTTCAGTTAATATGACAACTATATGTGATAAACATCCGATTTATACAATTTCTTTGGATATTGCATTATCGTCTTAAAAAGAATTCCAAGCCAAATTTCGTGAAGATACCTTGTCAAATGAAACCGTTTTTCATGCAAGAACTTTAGTCCGTTCGTTCACTTAATATGGCAGCTATATGCTGTAGTTATCCGACCTGTACAATTTCTTCGAAGATTACAGTATTGCCTTAAGTTATAATACATGCCAAATTTAGTGAAGATACTTCGTCAAATAAAAAAGTTTTCCATGTAAGAACTTTATTCCGATCGTTTAGTTGATATAGCAGCTATATGCTGTAGTCATCCGATCTGTACAATTTCTTCGAAGATTACATTGTTGCGTTAAATTATAATCCATGCCAAATTCCGGGAAGATACCTCGTCCAATAAAAAAGTTTTCCATGCAAAAACTTTATTCCGACCGTTCAGTTAATTTGGCAGCTATATGCTGTAGTCATCCGATCTGTACAATTTCTTCGAAGATTACATTGTTGCGTTAACTTATAATCCATGCCAAATTCCGGGAAGATACCTCGTCCAATAAAAAAGTTTTCCATGCAAGAAATTTAGTCCGATCGTTCAGTTAATATGGCAGCTATATGCTATGGTCATCCGATCTGTACAATTTCTTCAAAGATTACATTATTGCCTTAGGTTATAATCCATGCCAAATTTCGTGAAGATATTTTGTCAAATGAAAAAATTTTCCATATAAGAACTTTATTCCGATCGTTCAGTTAATATGGCAACTATATGCGATAAACATCCGATTTATACAATTTCTTCGGATATTGCAATATCGTCTTAAAAAGAATTCCATGCCAAATTTCGTGAAGATACCTTGCAAATAAAAAAGTTTTTCATGCAAGAACTTTAGTCCGATCGTTCAGTTAATATGGCAGCTATATGCTGTAGTTATCCGATCGGTATATTTTCTTCGAAGATTACATTATTGCCTTAAGTTATAATTCATGCCACATAACGGGCAGATACCTCGTCAAATAAAAAAGTTTTCCATATAGGAACTTTATTTCGATCGTTTAGTTAATATGGCAGCTATATGCTGTAGTTATCCGATCTGTATAATTTGTTCGAAGATTACATTATTGCCTTGAGTTATAATTCATGCCAAATATCGGGCAGATACCTCGTCAAACAAAAAAGTTTTTAATGCAAGAAATTTAGTCCGATCGTTTAGTTAATATGGCAGCTATATGCTGTATTTATCCGATCTGTATATTTTCTTCGAAGATTACATTATTGCCTTGAGTTATAATTCATGCCAAATATCGGGCAGATAACTCGTCAAATAAAAAAGTTTTCCATATAAGAGCTTTATTTCGATCGTTTAGTTAATATGGCAGCTATATGCTGTAGTTATCCGATCTGTAGAATTTGTTCGAAGATTACATTATTGCCTTGAGTTATAATTCATGCCAAATATCGGGCAGATACCTCGTCAAACAAAAAAGTTTTTAATGCAAGAAATTTAGTCCGATCGTTTAGTTAATATGGCAGCTATATGCTGTAGTTATCCGATCTGTATATTTTCTTCGAAGATTACATTATTGCCTTGAGTTATAATTCATGCCAAATATCGGGCAGATAACTCGTCAAATAAAAAAGTTTTCCATATAAGAACTTTATTTCGATCGTTTAGTTAATATGACAGCTTTATGCTGTAGTTATCCGATCTGTATAATTTGTTCGAAGATTACATTATTGCCTTGAGTTATAATTCATGCCAAATATCGGGCAGATACCTCGTCAAATAAAAAAGTTGTCCATGTAAGAAATATATTCCGATCGTTCAGTTAATATGGCAACTATATGCGATAAACATCCGATTTATACAATTTCTTCGGATATTGCGTTATTGTCTTACAAAGAATTCCATGCCAAATTACGTGAAGATACCTCGTCAAATAAAAAAGTTTTTCATGCAAGAAATTTCGTCCGATCGTTCAGTTAATATGCCAGCTATATGCTATAGTCATCCGCTCTGTACAATTCCTTCGAAGATTACATTATTGCCTTAGGTTATAATCCATGCCAAATTTCGTGAAGATATTTTTTCAAATGAAAAAATTTTCCATGTAAGAACTTTATTCCGATCGTTCAGTTAATATGGCAGCTATATGCTGTAGTTATCCGATCAATATAATTTCTTCGAAGATTACATTATAAGATCTGTATAATTTCTTTGAAGATTACATTATTGCCTTAAGTTATAATCCATGCCAAATATCGGGCAGATACCTCGTCAAATAAAAAAGTTGTCCATGTAAGAAATATATTCCGATCGTTCAGTTAATATGGCAACTATATGCTGTAGTCATCCGATCTGTACAATTTCTTCGAAGATTACATTGTTGTCTTAAAAAGAATTCCATGCCAAATTACGTGAAGATACCTCGTCAAATAAAAAAGTTTTTCATGCAAGAAATTTCGTCCGATCGTTCAGTTATATGGCAGCTATATGCTATAGTATATAATAACTTTATTCCGATTGTTCAGTTAATATGACAACTATATGTGATAAACATCCGATTTATACAATTTCTTTGGATATTGCATTATCGTCTTAAAAAGAATTCCAAGCCAAATTTCGTGAAGATACCTTGTCAAATGAAACCGTTTTTCATGCAAGAACTTTAGTCCGTTCGTTCACTTAATATGGCAGCTATATGCTGTAGTTATCCGATCTGTACAATTTCTTCGAAGATTACAGTATTGCCTTAAGTTATAATACATGCCAAATTTAGTGAAGATACTTCGTCAAATAAAAAAGTTTTCCATGTAAGAACTTTATTCCGATCGTTTAGTTGATATAGCAGCTATATGCTGTAGTCATCCGATCTGTACAATTTCTTCGAAGATTACATTGTTGCGTTAACTTATAATCCATGCCAAATTCCAGGAAGATACCTCGTCCAATAAAAAAGTTTTCCATGCAAGAAATTTTGTCCGATCGTTCAGTTAATATGGCAGCTATATGCTATGGTCATCCGATCTGTACAATTACTTCAAAGATTACATTATTGCCTTAGGTTATTATCCATGCCAAATTTCGTGAAGATATTTTGTCAAATGAAAAAATTTTCCATATAAGAACTTTATTCCGATCGTTCAGTTAATATGGCAACTATATGCGATAAACATCCGATTTATACAATTTCTTCGGATATTGCAATATCGTCTTAAAAAGAATTCCATGCCAAATTTCGTGAAGATACCTTGCAAATAAAAAAGTTTTTCATGCAAGAACTTTATTCCGATCGTTTAGTTAATATGGCAGCTATATGCTTTAGTTTTCCGATCTGTATAATTTCTTTGAAGATAAAATTATTGCCTTGAGTTATAATTCATGCCAAATATCGGGCAGATAACTCGTCAAATAAAAAAGTTTTCCATATAAGAACTTTATTTCGATCGTTTAGTTAATATGGCAGCTATATGCTGTAGTTATCCGATCTGTATAATTTGTTCGAATATTACATTATTGCCTTGAGTTATAATTCATGCCAAATATCGGGCAGATACCTCGTCAAACAAAAAAGTTTTTAATGCAAGAAATTTAGTCCGATCGTTTAGTTAATATGGCAGCTATATGCTGTATTTATCCGATCTGTATATTTTCTTCGAAGATTACATTATTGCCTTGAGTTATAATTCATGCCAAATATCGGGCAGATAACTCGTCAAATAAAAAAGTTTTCCATATAAGAACTTTATTTCGATCGTTTAGTTAATATGGCAGCTATATGCTGTAGTTATCCGATCTGTATAATTTGTTCGAAGATTACATTATTGCCTTGAGTTATAATTCATGCCAAATATCGTGAAGATATTTTGTCAAATGAAAAAATTTTCCATGTAAGAAATTTATTCCGATCGTTCAGTTAATATGGCAGCTATATGCTGTAGTTATCCGATCAATATAATTTCTTCGAAGATTACATTATTGCCTTGAGTTATAATTCATGCCAAATATCGAGCAGATACCTCGCCAAATAAAAAAGTTGTCCATGTAAGAAATATATTCCGATCGTTCAGTTAATATGGCAACTATATGCGATAAACATCCGATTTATACAATTTCTTCGGATATTGCGTTATTGTCTTAAAAAGAATTCCATGCCAAATTACGTGAAGATACCTCGTCAAATAAAAAAGTTTTTCATGCAAGAAATTTCGTCCGATCGTTCAGTTAATATGGCAGCTATATGCTATAGTCATCCGCTCTGTACAATTTCTTCGAAGATTACATTATTGCCTTAGGTTATAATCCATGCCAAATTTCGTGAAGATATTTTGTCAAATGAAAAAATTTTCCATGTAAGAAATTTATTCCGATCGTTCAGTTAATATGGCAGCTATATGCTGTAGTTATCCGATCAATATAATTTCTTCGAAGATTACATTATTGCCTTGAGTTATAATTCATGCCAAATATCGAGCAGATACCTCGCCAAATAAAAAAGTTGTCCATGTAAGAAATATATTCCGATCGTTCAGTTAATATGGCAACTATATGCGATAAACATCCGATTTATACAATTTCTTCGGATATTGCGTTATTGTCTTAAAAAGAATTCCATGCCAAATTACGTGAAGATACCTCGTCAAATAAAAAAGTTTTTCATGCAAGAAATTTCGTCCGATCGTTCAGTTAATATGGCAGCTATATGCTATGGTCATCCGATCTGTACAATTACTTCAAAGATTACATTATTGCCTTAGGTTATTATCCATGCCAAATTTCGTGAAGATATTTTGTCAAATGAAAAAATTTTCCATATAAGAACTTTATTCCGATCGTTCAGTTAATATGGCAACTATATGCGATAAACATCCGATTTATACAATTTCTTCGGATATTGCAATATCGTCTTAAAAAGACTTCCATGCCAAATTTCGTGAAGATACCTTGCAAATAAAAAAGTTTTTCATGCAAGAACTTTAGTCCGATCGTTCAGTTAATATGGCAGCTTTATGCTGTAGTTATCCGATCGGTATATTTTCTTCGAAGATTACATTATTGCCTTAAGTTATAATTCATGCCACATAACGGGCAGATACCTCGTCAAATAAAAAAATTTTCCATGTAAGAACTTTATTCCGATCGTTCAGTTAATATGGCAGCTATATGCTGTAGTTATCCGATCAATATAATTTCTTCGAAGATTACATTATAAGATCTGTATAATTTCTTTGAAGATTACATTATTGCCTTAAGTTATAATCCATGCCAAATATCGGGCAGATACCTCGTCAAATAAAAAAGTTGTCCATGTAAGAAATATATTCCGATCGTTCAGTTAATATGGCAACTATATGCGATAAACATCCGATTTATACAATTTCTTCGGATATTGCATTATTGTCTTAAAAAGAATTCCATGCCAAATTACGTGAAGATACCTCGTCAAATAAAAAAGTTTTTCATGCAAGAAATTTCGTCCGATCGTTCAGTTAATATGGCAGCTATATGCTATAGTATATAATAACTTTATTCCGATCGTTCAGTTAATATGACAACTATATGTGATAAACATCCGATTTATACAATTTCTTTGGATATTGCATTATCGTCTTAAAAAGAATTCCAAGCCAAATTTCGTGAAGATACCTTGTCAAATGAAACCGTTTTTCATGCAAGAACTTTAGTCCGTTCGTTCACTTAATATGGCAGCTATATGCTGTAGTTCTCCGACCTGTACAATTTCTTCGAAGATTACAGTATTGCCTTAAGTTATAATACATGCCAAATTTAGTGAAGATACTTCGTCAAATAAAAAAGTTTTCCATGTAAGAACTTTATTCCGATCGTTTAGTTGATATAGCAGCTATATGCTGTAGTCATCCGATCTGTACAATTTCTTCGAAGATTACATTGTTGCGTTAAATTATAATCCATGCCAAATTCCCGGAAGATACCTCGTCCAATAAAAAAGTTTTCCATGCAAAAACTTTATTCCGACCGTTCAGTTAATTTGGCAGCTATATGCTGTAGTCATCCGATCTGTACAATTTCTTCGAAGATTACATTGTTGCGTTAACTTATAATCCATGCCAAATTCCGGGAAGATACCTCGTCCAATAAAAAAGTTTTCCATGCAAGAAATTTAGTCCGATCGTTCAGTTAATATGGCAGCTATATGCTATGGTCATCCGATCTGTACAATTTCTTCAAAGATTACATTATTGCCTTAGGTTATAATCCATGCCAAATTTCGTGAAGATATTTTGTCAAATGAAAAAATTTTCCATATAAGAACTTTATTCCGATCGTTCAGTTAATATGGCAACTATATGCGATAAACATCCGATTTATACAATTTCTTCGGATATTGCAATATCGTCTTAAAAAGAATTCCATGCCAAATTTCGTGAAGATACCTTGCAAATAAAAAAGTTTTTCATGCAAGAACTTTAGTCCGATCGTTCAGTTAATATGGCAGCTATATGCTGTAGTTATCCGATCGGTATATTTTCTTCGAAGATTACATTATTGCCTTAAGTTATAATTCATGCCACATAACGGGCAGATACCTCGTCAAATAAAAAAGTTTTCCATATAGGAACTTTATTTCGATCGTTTAGTTAATATGGCAGCTATATGCTGTAGTTATCCGATCTGTATAATTTGTTCGAAGATTACATTATTGCCTTGAGTTATAATTCATGCCAAATATCGGGCAGATACCTCGTCAAACAAAAAAGTTTTTAATGCAAGAAATTTAGTCCGATCGTTTAGTTAATATGGCAGCTATATGCTGTATTTATCCGATCTGTATATTTTCTTCGAAGATTACATTATTGCCTTGAGTTATAATTCATGCCAAATATCGGGCAGATAACTCGTCAAATAAAAAAGTTTTCCATATAAGAGCTTTATTTCGATCGTTTAGTTAATATGGCAGCTATATGCTGTAGTTATCCGATCTGTAGAATTTGTTCGAAGATTACATTATTGCCTTGAGTTATAATTCATGCCAAATATCGGGCAGATACCTCGTCAAACAAAAAAGTTTTTAATGCAAGAAATTTAGTCCGATCGTTTAGTTAATATGGCAGCTATATGCTGTAGTTATCCGATCTGTATATTTTCTTCGAAGATTACATTATTGCCTTGAGTTATAATTCATGCCAAATATCGGGCAGATAACTCGTCAAATAAAAAAGTTTTCCATATAAGAACTTTATTTCGATCGTTTAGTTAATATGACAGCTTTATGCTGTAGTTATCCGATCTGTATAATTTGTTCGAAGATTACATTATTGCCTTGAGTTATAATTCCTGCCAAATATCGGGCAGATACCTCGTCAAATAAAAAAGTTGTCCATGTAAGAAATATATTCCGATCGTTCAGTTAATATGGCAACTATATGCGATAAACATCCGATTTATACAATTTCTTCGGATATTGCGTTATTGTCTTACAAAGAATTCCATGCCAAATTACGTGAAGATACCTCGTCAAATAAAAAAGTTTTTCATGCAAGAAATTTCGTCCGATCGTTCAGTTAATATGCCAGCTATATGCTATAGTCATCCGCTCTGTACAATTCCTTCGAAGATTACATTATTGCCTTAGGTTATAATCCATGCCAAATTTCGTGAAGATATTTTTTCAAATGAAAAAATTTTCCATGTAAGAACTTTATTCCGATCGTTCAGTTAATATGGCAGCTATATGCTGTAGTTATCCGATCAATATAATTTCTTCGAAGATTACATTATAAGATCTGTATAATTTCTTTGAAGATTACATTATTGCCTTAAGTTATAATCCATGCCAAATATCGGGCAGATACCTCGTCAAATAAAAAAGTTGTCCATGTAAGAAATATATTCCGATCGTTCAGTTAATATGGCAACTATATGCTGTAGTCATCCGATCTGTACAATTTCTTCGAAGATTACATTGTTGTCTTAAAAAGAATTCCATGCCAAATTACATGAAGATACCTCGTCAAATAAAAAAGTTTTTCATGCAAGAAATTTCGTCCGATCGTTCAGTTATATGGCAGCTATATGCTATAGTATATAATAACTTTATTCCGATCGTTCAGTTAATATGACAACTATATGTGATAAACATCCGATTTATACAATTTCTTTGGATATTGCATTATCGTCTTAAAAAGAATTCCAAGCCAAATTTCGTGAAGATACCTTGTCAAATGAAACCGTTTTTCATGCAAGAACTTTAGTCCGTTCGTTCACTTAATATGGCAGCTATATGCTGTAGTTATCCGATCTGTACAATTTCTTCGAAGATTACAGTATTGCCTTAAGTTATAATACATGCCAAATTTAGTGAAGATACTTCGTCAAATAAAAAAGTTTTCCATGTAAGAACTTTATTCCGATCGTTTAGTTGATATAGCAGCTATATGCTGTAGTCATCCGATCTGTACAATTTCTTCGAAGATTACATTGTTGCGTTAACTTATAATCCATGCCAAATTCCAGGAAGATACCTCGTCCAATAAAAAAGTTTTCCATGCAAGAAATTTTGTCCGATCGTTCAGTTAATATGGCAGCTATATGCTATGGTCATCCGATCTGTACAATTACTTCAAAGATTACATTATTGCCTTAAGTTATAATTCATGCCACATAACGGGCAGATACCTCGTCAAATAAAAAAATTTTCCATGTAAGAACTTTATTCCGATCGTTCAGTTAATATGGCAGCTATATGCTGTAGTTATCCGATCAATATAATTTCTTCGAAGATTACATTATAAGATCTGTATAATTTCTTTGAAGATTACATTATTGCCTTAAGTTATAATCCATGCCAAATATCGGGCAGATACCTCGTCAAATAAAAAAGTTGTCCATGTAAGAAATATATTCCGATCGTTCAGTTAATATGGCAACTATATGCGATAAACATCCGATTTATACAATTTCTTCGGATATTGCATTATTGTCTTAAAAAGAATTCCATGCCAAATTACGTGAAGATACCTCGTCAAATAAAAAAGTTTTTCATGCAAGAAATTTCGTCCGATCGTTCAGTTAATATGGCAGCTATATGCTATAGTATATAATAACTTTATTCCGATCGTTCAGTTAATATGACAACTATATGTGATAAACATCCGATTTATACAATTTCTTTGGATATTGCATTATCGTCTTAAAAAGAATTCCAAGCCAAATTTCGTGAAGATACCTTGTCAAATGAAACCGTTTTTCATGCAAGAACTTTAGTCCGTTCGTTCACTTAATATGGCAGCTATATGCTGTAGTTATCCGACCTGTACAATTTCTTCGAAGATTACAGTATTGCCTTAAGTTATAATACATGCCAAATTTAGTGAAGATACTTCGTCAAATAAAAAAGTTTTCCATGTAAGAACTTTATTCCGATCGTTTAGTTGATATAGCAGCTATATGCTGTAGTCATCCGATCTGTACAATTTCTTCGAAGATTACATTGTTGCGTTAAATTATAATCCATGCCAAATTCCGGGAAGATACCTCGTCCAATAAAAAAGTTTTCCATGCAAGAACTTTATTCCGATCGTTCAGTTAATATGACAACTATATGTGATAAACATCCGATTTATACAATTTCTTTGGATATTGCATTATCGTCTTAAAAAGAATTCCAAGCCAAATTTCGTGAAGATACCTTGTCAAATGAAACCGTTTTTCATGCAAGAACTTTAGTCCGTTCGTTCACTTAATATGGCAGCTATATGCTGTAGTTATCCGATCTGTACAATTTCTTCGAAGATTACAGTATTGCCTTAAGTTATAATACATGCCAAATTTAGTGAAGATACTTCGTCAAATAAAAAAGTTTTCCATGTAAGAACTTTATTTCGATCGTTTAGTTAATATGGCAGCTATATGCTGTAGTTATCCGATCTGTATAATTTGTTCGAAGATTACATTATTGCCTTGAGTTATAATTCATGCCAAATATCGTGAAGATATTTTGTCAAATGAAAAAATTTTCCATGTAAGAAATTTATTCCGATCGTTCAGTTAATATGGCAGCTATATGCTGTAGTTATCCGATCAATATAATTTCTTCGAAGATTACATTATTGCCTTGAGTTATAATTCATGCCAAATATCGAGCAGATACCTCGCCAAATAAAAAAGTTGTCCATGTAAGAAATATATTCCGATCGTTCAGTTAATATGGCAACTATATGCGATAAACATCCGATTTATACAATTTCTTCGGATATTGCGTTATTGTCTTAAAAAGAATTCCATGCCAAATTACGTGAAGAGACCTCGTCAAATAAAAAAGTTTTTCATGCAAGAAATTTCGTCCGATCGTTCAGTTAATATGGCAGCTATATGCTATAGTCATCCGCTCTGTACAATTTCTTCGAAGATTACATTATTGCCTTAGGTTATAATCCATGCCAAATTTCGTGAAGATATTTTGTCAAATGAAAAAATTTTCCATGTAAGAAATTTATTCCGATCGTTCAGTTAATATGGCAGCTATATGCTGTAGTTATCCGATCAATATAATTTCTTCGAAGATTACATTATTGCCTTGAGTTATAATTCATGCCAAATATCGAGCAGATACCTCGCCAAATAAAAAAGTTGTCCATGTAAGAAATATATTCCGATCGTTCAGTTAATATGGCAACTATATGCGATAAACATCCGATTTATACAATTTCTTCGGATATTGCGTTATTGTCTTAAAAAGAATTCCATGCCAAATTACGTGAAGATACCTCGTCAAATAAAAAAGTTTTTCATGCAAGAAATTTCGTCCGATCGTTCAGTTAATATGGCAGCTATATGCTATAATCATCCGATCTGTACAATTACTTCAAAGATTACATTATTGCCTTAGGTTATTATCCATGCCAAATTTCGTGAAGATATTTTGTCAAATGAAAAAATTTTCCATATAAGAACTTTATTCCGATCGTTCAGTTAATATGGCAACTATATGCGATAAACATCCGATTTGTACAATTTCTTCGGATATTGCATTATTGTCTTAAAAAGAATTCCATGCCAAATTACGTGAAGATACCTCGTCAAATAAAAAAGTTTTTCATGCAAGAAATTTCGTCCGATCGTTCAGTTAATATGGCAGCTATATGCTATAGTATATAATAACTTTATTCCGATCGTTCAGTTAATATGACAACTATATGTGATAAACATCCGATTTATACAATTTCTTTGGATATTGCATTATCGTCTTAAAAAGAATTCCAAGCCAAATTTCGTGAAGATACCTTGTCAAATGAAACCGTTTTTCATGCAAGAACTTTAGTCCGTTCGTTCACTTAATATGGCAGCTATATGCTGTAGTTATCCGATCTGTACAATTTCTTCGAAGATTTCAGTATTGCCTTAAGTTATAATACATGCCAAATTTAGTAAAGATACTTCGTCAAATAAAAAAGTTTTCCATGTAAGAACTTTATTCCGATCGTTTAGTTGATATAGCAGCTATATGCTGTAGTCATCCGATCTGTACAATTTCTTCGAAGATTACATTGTTGCGTTAACTTATAATCCATGCCAAATTCCGGGAAGATACCTCGTCCAATAAAAAAGTTTTCCTTGCAAGAAATTTTGTCCGATCGTTCAGTTAATATGGCAGCTATATGCTATGGTCATCCGATCTGTACAATTACTTCAAAGATTACATTATTGCCTTAGGTTATTATCCATGCCAAATTTCGTGAAGATATTTTGTCAAATGAAAAAATTTTCCATATAAGAACTTTATTCCGATCGTTCAGTTAATATGGCAACTATATGCGATAAACATCCGATTTATACAATTTCTTCGGATATTGCAATATCGTCTTAAAAAGAATTCCATGCCAAATTTCGTGAAGATACCTTGCAAATAAAAAAGTTTTTCATGCAAGAACTTTAGTCCGATCGTTCAGTTAATATGGCAGCTTTATGCTGTAGTTATCCGATCGGTATATTTTCTTCGAAGATTACATTATTGCCTTAAGTTATAATTCATGCCACATAACGGGCAGATACCTCGTCAAATAAAAAAGTTTTCCATATAGGAACTTTATTCCGATCGTTTAGTTAATATGGCAGCTATATGCTTTAGTTTTCCGATCTGTATAATTTCTTTGAAGATAACATTATTGCCTTGAGTTATAATTCATGCCAAATATCGGGCAGATAACTCGTCAAATAAAAAAGTTTTCCATATAAGAACTTTATTTCGATCGTTTAGTTAATATGGCAGCTATATGCTGTAGTTATCCGATCTGTATAATTTGTTCGAATATTACATTATTGCCTTGAGTTATAATTCATGCCAAATATCGGGCAGATACCTCGTCAAACAAAAAAGTTTTTAATGCAAGAAATTTAGTCCGATCGTTTAGTTAATATGGCAGCTATATGCTGTATTTATCCGATCTGTATATTTTCTTCGAAGATTACATTATTGCCTTGAGTTATAATTCATGCCAAATATCGGGCAGATAACTCGTCAAATAAAAAAGTTTTCCATATAAGAACTTTATTTCGATCGTTTAGTTAATATGGCAGCTATATGCTGTAGTTATCCGATCTGTATAATTTGTTCGAAGATTACATTATTGCCTTGAGTTATAATTCATGCCAAATATCGAGCAGATACCTCGCCAAATAAAAAAGTTGTCCATGTAAGAAATATATTCCGATCGTTCAGTTAATATGGCAACTATTTGCGATAAACATCCGATTTATACAATTTCTTCGGATATTGCGTTATTGTCTTAAAAAGAATTCCATGCCAAATTACGTGAAGATACCTCGTCAAATAAAAAAGTTTTTCATGCAAGAAATTTCGTCCGATCGTTCAGTTAATATGGCAGCTATATGCTATAGTCATCCGCTCTGTACAATTTCTTCTAAGATTACATTATTGCCTTAGGTTATAATCCATGCCAAATTTCGTGAAGATATTTTGTCAAATGAAAAAATTTTCCATGTAAGAAATTTATTCCGATCGTTCAGTTAATATGGCAGCTATATGCTGTAGTTATCCGATCAATATAATTTCTTCGAAGATTACATTATTGCCTTGAGTTATAATTCATGCCAAATATCGAGCAGATACCTCGCCAAATAAAAAAGTTGTCCATGTAAGAAATATATTCCGATCGTTCAGTTAATATGGCAACTATATGCGATAAACATCCGATTTATACAATTTCTTCGGATATTGCGTTATTGTCTTAAAAAGAATTCCATGCCAAATTACGTGAAGATACCTCGTCAAATAAAAAAGTTTTTCATGCAAGAAATTTCGTCCGATCGTTCAGTTAATATGGCAGCTATATGCTATAGTCATCCGATCTGTACAATTACTTCAAAGATTACATTATTGCCTTAGGTTATTATCCATGCCAAATTTCGTGAAGATATTTTGTCAAATGAAAAAATTTTCCATATAAGAACTTTATTCCGATCGTTCAGTTAATATGGCAACTATATGCGATAAACATCCGATTTGTACAATTTCTTCGGATATTGCATTATTGTCTTAAAAAGAATTCCATGCCAAATTACGTGAAGATACCTCGTCAAATAAAAAAGTTTTTCATGCAAGAAATTTCGTCCGATCGTTCAGTTAATATGGCAGCTATATGCTATAGTATATAATAACTTTATTCCGATCGTTCAGTTAATATGACAACTATATGTGATAAACATCCGATTTATACAATTTCTTTGGATATTGCATTATCGTCTTAAAAAGAATTCCAAGCCAAATTTCGTGAAGATACCTTGTCAAATGAAACCGTTTTTCATGCAAGAACTTTAGTCCGTTCGTTCACTTAATATGGCAGCTATATGCTGTAGTTATCCGATCTGTACAATTTCTTCGAAGATTACAGTATTGCCTTAAGTTATAATACATGCCAACTTTAGTGAAGATACTTCGTCAAATAAAAAAGTTTTCCATGTAAGAACTTTATTCCGATCGTTTAGTTGATATAGCAGCTATATGCTGTAGTCATCCGATCTGTACAATTTCTTCGAAGATTACATTGTTGCGTTAACTTATAATCCATGCCAAATTCCGGGAAGATACCTCGTCCAATAAAAAAGTTTTCCATGCAAGAAATTTTGTCCGATCGTTCAGTTAATATGGCAGCTATATGCTATGGTCATCCGATCTGTACAATTACTTCAAAGATTACATTATTGCCTTAGGTTATTATCCATGCCAAATTTCGTGAAGATATTTTGTCAAATGAAAAAATTTTCCATATAAGAACTTTATTCCGATCGTTCAGTTAATATGGCAACTATATGCGATAAACATCCGATTTATACAATTTCTTCGGATATTGCAATATCGTCTTAAAAAGAATTCCATGCCAAATTTCGTGAAGATACCTTGCAAATAAAAAAGTTTTTCATGCAAGAACTTTAGTCCGATCGTTCAGTTAATATGGCAGCTATATGCTGTAGTTATCCGATCGGTATATTTTCTTCGAAGATTACATTATTGCCTTAAGTTATAATTCATGCCACATAACGGGCAGATACCTCGTCAAATAAAAAAGTTTTCCATATAGGAACTTTATTCCGATCGTTTAGTTAATATGGCAGCTATATGCTTTAGTTTTCCGATCTGTATAATTTCTTTGAAGACAACATTATTGCCTTGAGTTATAATTCATGCCAAATATCGGGCAGATAACTCGTCAAATAAAAAAGTTTTCCATATAAGAACTTTATTTCGATCGTTTAGTTAATATGGCAGCTATATGCTGTAGTTATCCGATCTGTATAATTTGTTCGAATATTACATTATTGCCTTGAGTTATAATTCATGCCAAATATCGGGCAGATACCTCGTCAAACAAAAAAGTTTTTAATGCAAGAAATTTAGTCCGATCATTTAGTTAATATGGCAGCTATATGCTGTATTTATCCGATCTGTATATTTTCTTCGAAGATTACATTATTGCCTTGAGTTATAATTCATGCCAAATATCGGGCAGATAACTCGTCAAATAAAAAAGTTTTCCATATAAGAACTTTATTTCGATCGTTTAGTTAATATGGCAGCTATATGCTGTAGTTATCCGATCTGTATAATTTGTTCGAAGATTACATTATTGCCTTGAGTTATAATTCATGCCAAATATCGAGCAGATACCTCGCCAAATAAAAAAGTTGTCCATGTAAGAAATATATTCCGATCGTTCAGTTAATATGGCAACTATTTGCGATAAACATCCGATTTATACAATTTCTTCGGATATTGCGTTATTGTCTTAAAAAGAATTCCATGCCAAATTACGTGAAGATACCTCGTCAAATAAAAAAGTTTTTCATGCAAGAAATTTCGTCCGATCGTTCAGTTAATATGGCAGCTATATGCTATAGTCATCCGCTCTGTACAATTTCTTCGAAGATTACATTATTGCCTTAGGTTATAATCCATGCCAAATTTCGTGAAGATATTTTGTCAAATGAAAAAATTTTCCATGTAAGAAATTTATTCCGATCGTTCAGTTAATATGGCAGCTATATGCTGTAGTTATCCGATCAATATAATTTCTTCGAAGATTACATTATTGCCTTGAGTTATAATTCATGCCAAATATCGAGCAGATACCTCGCCAAATAAAAAAGTTGTCCATGTAAGAAATATATTCCGATCGTTCAGTTAATATGGCAACTATATGCGATAAACATCCGATTTATACAATTTCTTCGGATATTGCGTTATTGTCTTAAAAAGAATTCCATGCCAAATTACGTGAAGATACCTCGTCAAATAAAAAAGTTTTTCATGCAAGAAATTTCGTCCGATCGTTCAGTTAATATGGCAGCTATATGCTATAGTCATCCGCTCTGTACAATTTCTTCGAAGATTACATTATTGCCTTAGGTTATAATCCATGCCAAATTTCGTGAAGATATTTTGTCATATGAAAAAATTTTCCATATAAGAACTTTATTCTGATCGTTCAGGTAATATGGCAACTATATGCGATAAACATCCGATTTATACAATTTCTTCGGATATTGCGTTATTGTCTTAAAAAGAATTCCATGCCAAATTACGTGAAGATACCTCGTCAAATAAAAAAGTTTTTCATGCAAGAAATTTCGTCCGATCGTTCAGTTAATATGGCAGCTATATGCTATAGTCATCCGCTCTGTACAATTTCTTCGAAGATTACATTATTGCCTTAGGTTATAATCCATGCCAAATTTCGTGAAGATATTTTGTCAAATGAAAAAATTTTCCATGTAAGAAATTTATTCCGTTCGTTCACTTAATATGGCAGCTATATGCTGTAGTTATCCGATCTGTACAATTTCTTCGAAGATTACAGTATTGCCTTAAGTTATAATACATGCCAAATTTAGTGAAGATACTTCGTCAAATAAAAAAGTTTTCCATGTAAGAACTTTATTCCGATCGTTTAGTTGATATAGCAGCTATATGCTGTAGTCATCCGATCTGTACAATTTCTTCGAAGATTACATTGTTGCGTTAACTTATAATCCATGCCAAATTTCGGGAAGATACCTCGTCCAATAAAAAAGTTTTCCATGCAAAAACTTTATTCCGACCGTTCAGTTAATATGGCAGCTATATGCTGTAGTCATCCGATCTGTACAATTTCTTCGGAGATTACATTGTTGCGTTAACTTATAATCCATGCCAAATTCCGGGAAGATACCTCGTCCAATAAAAAAGTTTTCCATGCAAGAAATTGAGTCCGATCGTTCAGTTAATATGGCAGCTATATGCTATGGTCATCCGATCTGTACAATTTCTTCAAAGATTACATTACTGCCTTAGGTTATAATCCATGCCAAATTTCGTGAAGATATTTTGTCAAATGAAAAAATTTTCCATATAAGAACTTTATTCCGATCGTTCAGTTAATATGGCAACTATATGCGATAAACATCCGATTTATACAATTTCTTCGGATATTGCAATATCGTCTTAAAAAGAATTCCATGCCAAATTTCGTGAAGATACCTTGCAAATAAAAAAGTTTTCCATGCAAAAACTTTATTCCGACCGTTCAGTTAATATGGCAGCTATATGCTGTAGTCATCCGATCTGTACAATTTCTTCGGAGATTACATTATTGCCTTAAGTTATAATTCATGCCACATAACGGGCAGATACCTCGTCAAATAAAAAAGTTTTCCATATAGGAACTTTATTCCGATCGTTTAGTTAATATGGCAGCTATATGCTTTAGTTTTCCGATCTGTATAATTTCTTTGAAGATAACATTAATGCCTTGAGTTATAATTCATGCCAAATATCGGGCAGATACCTCGTCAAACAAAAAAGTTTTTAATGCAAGAAATTTAGTCCGATCGTTTAGTTAATATGGCAGCTATATGCTGTAGTTATCCGATCTGTATATTTTCTTCGAAGATTACATTATTGCCTTAAGTTATAATACATGCCAAATTTAGTGAAGATACTTCGTCAAATAAAAATGTTTTCCATGTAAGAACTTTATTCCGATCGTTTAGTTGATATAGCAGCTATATGCTGTAGTCATCCGATCTGTACAATTTCTTCGAAGATTACATTGTTGCGTTAACTTATAATTCATGCCAAATATCGGGCAGATAACTCGTCAAATAAAAAAGTTTTCCATATAAGAACTTTATTTCGATCGTTTAGTTAATATGACAGCTTTATGCTGTAGTTATCCGATCTGTATAATTTGTTCGAAGATTACATTATTGCCTTGAGTTATAATTCATGCCAAATATCGGGCAGATACCTCGTCAAATAAAAAAGTTGTCCATGTAAGAAATATATTCCGATCGTTCAGTTAATATGGCAACTATATGCGATAAACATCCGATTTATACAATTTCTTCGGATATTGCGTTATTGTCTTACAAAGAATTCCATGCCAAATTACGTGAAGATACCTCGTCAAATAAAAAAGTTTTTCATGCAAGAAATTTCGTCCGATCGTTCAGTTAATATGCCAGCTATATGCTATAGTCATCCACTCTGTACAATTTCTTCGAAGATTACATTATTGCCTTAGGTTATAATCCATGCCAAATTTCGTGAAGATATTTTTTCAAATGAAAAAATTTTCCATGTAAGAACTTTATTCCGATCGTTCAGTTAATGTGGCAGCTATATGCTGTAGTTATCCGATCAATATAATTTCTTCGAAGATTACATTATAAGATCTGTATAATTTCTTTGAAGATTACATTATTGCCTTAAGTTATAATCCATGCCAAATATCGGGCAGATACCTCGTCAAATAAAAAAGTTGTCCATGTAAGAAATATATTCCGATCGTTCAGTTAATATGGCAACTATATGCGATAAACATCCGATTTGTACCATTTCTTCGGATATTGCATTATTGTCTTAAAAAGAATTCCATGCCAAATTACGTGAAGATACCTCGTCAAATAAAAAAGTTTTTCATGCAAGAAATTTCGTCCGATCGTTCAGTTAATATGGCAGCTATATGCTATAGTATATAATAACTTTATTCCGATCGTTCAGTTAATATGACAACTATATGTGATAAACATCCGATTTATACAATTTCTTTGGATATTGCATTATCGTCTTAAAAAAAATTCCAAGCCAAATTTCGTGAAGATACCTTGTCAAATGAAACCGTTTTTCATGCAAGAACTTTAGTCCGTTCGTTCACTTAATATGGCAGCTATATGCTGTAGTTATCCGATCTGTACAATTTCTTCGAAGATTACAGTATTGCCTTAAGTTATAATACATGCCAAATTTAGTGAAGATACTTCGTCAAATAAAAAAGTTTTCCATGTAAGAACTTTATTCCGATCGTTTAGTTGATATAGCAGCTATATGCTGTAGTCATCCGATCTGTACAATTTCTTCGAAGATTACATTGTTGCGTTAACTTATAATCCATGCCAAATTCCGGGAAGATACCTCGTCCAATAAAAAAGTTTTCCATGCAAGAAATTTAGTCCGATCGTTCAGTTAATATGGCAGCTATATGCTATGGTCATCCGATCTGTACAATTTCTTCAAAGATTACATTATTGCCTTAGGTTATTATCCATGCCAAATTTCGTGAAGATATTTTGTCAAATGAAAAAATTTTCCATATAAGAACTTTATTCCGATCGTTCAGTTAATATGGCAACTATATGCGATAAACATCCGATTTATACAATTTCTTCGGATATTGCAATATCGTCTTAAAAAGAATTCCATGCCAAATTTCGTGAAGATACCTTGCAAATAAAAAAGTTTTTCATGCAAGAACTTTAGTCCGATCGTTCAGTTAATATGGCAGCTATATGCTGTAGTTATCCGATCGGTATATTTTCTTCGAAGATTACATTATTGCCTTAAGTTATAATTCATGCCACATAACGGGCAGATACCTCGTCAAATAAAAAAGTTTTCCATATAGGAACTTTATTCCGATCGTTTAGTTAATATGGCAGCTATATGCTTTAGTTTTCCGATCTGTATAATTTCTTTGAAGATAACATTATTGCCTAGAGTTATAATTCATGCCAAATATCGGGCAGATAACTCGTCAAATAAAAAAGTTTTCCATATAAGAACTTTATTTCGATCGTTTAGTTAATATGGCAGCTATATGCTGTAGTTATCCGATCTGTATAATTTGTTCGAATATTACATTATTGCCTTGAGTTATAATTCATGCCAAATATCGGGCAGATACCTCGTCAAACAAAAAAGTTTTTAATGCAAGAAATTTAGTCCGATCGTTTAGTTAATATGGCAGCTATATGCTGTATTTATCCGATCTGTATATTTTCTTCGAAGATTACATTATTGCCTTGAGTTATAATTCATGCCAAATATCGGGCAGATAACTCGTCAAATAAAAAAGTTTTCCATATAAGAACTTTATTTCGATCGTTTAGTTAATATGGCAGCTATATGCTGTAGTTATCCGATCTGTATAATTTGTTCGAAGATTACATTATTGCCTTGAGTTATAATTCATGCCAAATATCGAGCAGATACCTCGCCAAATAAAAAAGTTGTCCATGTAAGAATTATATTCCGATCGTTCAGTTAATATGGCAACTATATGCGATAAACATCCGATTTATACAATTTCTTCGGATATTGCGTTATTGTCTTAAAAAGAATTTCATGCCAAATTACGTGAAGATACCTCGTCAAATAAAAAAGTTTTTCATGCAAGAAATTTCGTCCGATCGTTCAGTTAATATGGCAGCTATATGCTATAGTCATCCGCTCTGTACAATTTCTTCGAAGATTACATTATTGCCTTAGGTTATAATCCATGCCAAATTTCGTGAAGATATTTTGTCAAATGAAAAAATTTTCCATGTAAGAAATTTATTCCGATCGTTCAGTTAATATGGAAGCTATATGCTGTAGTTATCCGATCAATATAATTTCTTCGAAGATTACATTATTGCCTTGAGTTATAATTCATGCCAAATATCGAGCAGATACCTCGCCAAATAAAAAAGTTGTCCATGTAAGAAATATATTCCGATCGTTCAGTTAATATGGCAACTATATGCGATAAACATCCGATTTATACAATTTCTTCGGATATTGCGTTATTGTCTTAAAAAGAATTCCATGCCAAATTACGTGAAGATACCTCGTCAAATAAAAAAGTTTTTCATGCAAGAAATTTCGTCCGATCGTTCAGTTAATATGGCAGCTATATGCTATAGTCATCCGCTCTGTACAATTTCTTCGAAGATTACATTATTGCCTTAGGTTATAATCCATGCCAAATTTCGTGAAGATATTTTGTCATTTGAAAAAATTTTCCATATAAGAACTTTATTCTGATCGTTCAGTTAATATGGCAGCTATATGCTGTAGTTATCCGATCAATATAATTTCTTCGAAGATTACATTATAAGATCTGTATAATTTCTTTGAAGATTACATTATTGCCTTAAGTTATAATCCATGCCAAATATCGGGCAGATACCTCGTCAAATAAAAAAGTTGTCCATGTAAGAAATATATTCCGATCGTTCAGTTAATATGGCAACTATATGCGATAAACATCCGATTTGTACAATTTCTTCGGATATTGCATTATTGTCTTAAAAAGAATTCCATGCCAAATTACGTGAAGATACCTCGTCAAATAAAAAAGTTTTTCATGCAAGAAATTTCGTCCGATCGTTCAGTTAATATGGCAGCTATATGCTATAGTATATAATAACTTTATTCCGATCGTTCAGTTAATATGACAACTATATGTGATAAACATCCGATTTATACAATTTCTTTGGATATTGCATTATCGTCTTAAAAAAAATTCCAAGCCAAATTTCGTGAAGATACCTTGTCAAATGAAACCGTTTTTCATGCAAGAACTTTAGTCCGTTCGTTCACTTAATATGGCAGCTATATGCTGTAGTTATCCGATCTGTACAATTTCTTCGAAGATTACAGTATTGCCTTAAGTTATAATACATGCCAAATTTAGTGAAGATACTTCGTCAAATAAAAAAGTTTTCCATGTAAGAACTTTATTCCGATCGTTTAGTTGATATAGCAGCTATATGCTGTAGTCATCCGATCTGTACAATTTCTTCGAAGATTACATTGTTGCGTTAACTTATAATCCATGCCAAATTCCGGGAAGATACCTCGTCCAATAAAAAAGTTTTCCATGCAAGAAATTTAGTCCGATCGTTCAGTTAATATGGCAGCTATATGCTATGGTCATCCGATCTGTACAATTTCTTCAAAGATTACATTATTGCCTTAGGTTATTATCCATGCCAAATTTCGTGAAGATATTTTGTCAAATGAAAAAATTTTCCATATAAGAACTTTATTCCGATCGTTCAGTTAATATGGCAACTATATGCGATAAACATCCGATTTATACAATTTCTTCGGATATTGCAATATCGTCTTAAAAAGAATTCCATGCCAAATTTCGTGAAGATACCTTGCAAATAAAAAAGTTTTTCATGCAAGAACTTTAGTCTGATCGTTCAGTTAATATGGCAGCTATATGCTGTAGTTATCCGATCGGTATATTTTCTTCGAAGATTACATTATTGCCTTAAGTTATAATTCATGCCACATAACGGGCAGATACCTCGTCAAATAAAAAAGTTTTCCATATAGGAACTTTATTCCGATCGTTTAGTTAATATGGCAGCTATATGCTTTAGTTTTCCGATCTGTATAATTTCTTTGAAGATAACATTATTGCCTTGAGTTATAATTCATGCCAAATATCGGGCAGATAACTCGTCAAATAAAAAAGTTTTCCATATAAGAACTTTATTTCGATCGTTTAGTTAATATGGCAGCTATATGCTGTAGTTATCCGATCTGTATAATTTGTTCGAATATTACATTATTGCCTTGAGTTATAATTCATGCCAAATATCGGGCAGATACCTCGTCAAACAAAAAAGTTTTTAATGCAAGAAATTTAGTCCGATCGTTTAGTTAATATGGCAGCTATATGCTGTATTTATCCGATCTGTATATTTTCTTCGAAGATTACATTATTGCCTTGAGTTATAATTCATGCCAAATATCGGGCAGATAACTCGTCAAATAAAAAAGTTTTCCATATAAGAACTTTATTTCGATCGTTTAGTTAATATGGCAGCTATATGCTGTAGTTATCCGATCTGTATAATTTGTTCGAAGATTACATTATTGCCTTGAGTTATAATTCATGCCAAATATCGAGCAGATACCTCGCCAAATAAAAAAGTTGTCCATGTAAGAAATATATTCCGATCGTTCAGTTAATATGGCAACTATATGCGACAAACATCCGATTTATACAATTTCTTCGGATATTGCGTTATTGTCTTAAAAAGAATTTCATGCCAAATTACGTGAAGATACCTCGTCAAATAAAAAAGTTTTTCATGCAAGAAATTTCGTCCGATCGTTCAGTTAATATGGCAGCTATATGCTATAGTCATCCGCTCTGTACAATTTCTTCGAAGATTACATTATTGCCTTAGGTTATAATCCATGCCAAATTTCGTGAAGATATTTTGTCAAATGAAAAAATTTTCCATGTAAGAAATTTATTCCGATCGTTCAGTTAATATGGCAGCTATATGCTGTAGTTATCCGATCAATATAATTTCTTCGAAGATTACATTATTGCCTTGAGTTATAATTCATGCCAAATATCGAGCAGATACCTCGCCAAATAAAAAAGTTGTCCATGTAAGAAATATATTCCGATCGTTCAGTTAATATGGCAACTATATGCGATAAACATCCGATTTATACAATTTCTTCGGATATTGCGTTATTGTCTCAAAAAGAATTCCATGCCAAATTACGTGAAGATACCTCGTCAAATAAAAAAGTTTTTCATGCAAGAAATTTCGTCCGATCGTTCAGTTAATATGGCAGCTATATGCTATAGTCATCCGCTCTGTACAATTTCTTCGAAGATTACATTATTGCCTTAGGTTATAATCCATGCCAAATTTCGTGAAGATATTTTGTCATTTGAAAAAATTTTCCATATAAGAACTTTATTCTGATCGTTCAGTTAATATGGCAACTATATGCGATAAACATCCGATTTATACAATTTCTTCGGATATTGCGTTATTGTCTTAAAAAGAATTCCATGCCAAATTACGTGAAGATACCTCGTCAAATAAAAAAGTTTTTCATGCAAGAAATTTCGTCCGATCGTTCAGTTAATATGGCAGCTATATGCTATAGTCATCCGCTCTGTACAATTTCTTCGAAGATTACATTATTGCCTTAGGTTATAATCCATGCCAAATTTCGTGAAGATATTTTGTCAAATGAAAAAATTTTCCATGTAAGAAATTTATTCCGTTCGTTCACTTAATATGGCAGCTATATGCTGTAGTTATCCGATCTGTACAATTTCTTCGAAGATTACAGTATTGCCTTAAGTTATAATACATGCCAAATTTAGTGAAGATACTTCGTCAAATAAAAAAGTTTTCCATGTAAGAACTTTATTCCGATCGTTTAGTTGATATAGCAGCTATATGCTGTAGTCATCCGATCTGTACAATTTCTTCGAAGATTACATTGTTGCGTTAACTTATAATCCATGCCAAATTCCGGGAAGATACCTCGTCCAATAAAAAAGTTTTCCATGCAAAAACTTTATTCCGACCGTTCAGTTAATATGGCAGCTATATGCTGTAGTCATCCGATCTGTACAATTTCTTCGAAGATTACATTGTTGCGTTAACTTATAATCCATGCCAAATTCCGGGAAGATACCTCGTCCAATAAAAAAGTTTTCCATGCAAGAAATTTAGTCCGATCGTTCAGTTAATATGGCAGCTATATGCTATGGTCATCCGATCTGTACAATTTCTTCAAAGATTACATTACTGCCTTAGGTTATAATCCATGCCAAATTTCGTGAAGATATTTTTTCAAATGAAAAAATTTTCCATATAAGAACTTTATTCCGATCGTTCAGTTAATATGGCAACTATATGCGATAAACATCCGATTTATACAATTTCTTCGGATATTGCAATATCGTCTTAAAAAGAATTCCATGCCAAATTTCGTGAAGATACCTTGCAAATAAAAAAGTTTTTCATGCAAGAACTTTAGTCCGATCGTTCAGTTAATATGGCAGCTATATGCTGTAGTTATCCGATCGGTATATTTTCTTCGAAGATTACATTATTGCCTTAAGTTATAATTCATGCCACATAACGGGCAGATACCTCGTCAAATAAAAAAGTTTTCCATATAGGAACTTTATTCCGATCGTTTAGTTAATATGGCAGCTATATGCTTTAGTTTTCCGATCTGTATAATTTCTTTGAAGATAACATTATTGCCTTGAGTTATAATTCATGCCAAATATCGGGCAGATACCTCGTCAAACAAAAAAGTTTTTAATGCAAGAAATTTAGTCCGATCGTTTAGTTAATATGGCAGCTATATGCTGTAGTTATCCGATCTGTATATTTTCTTCGAAGATTACATTATTGCCTTGAGTTATAATTCATGCCAAATATCGGGCAGATAGCTCGTCAAATAAAAAACTTGTCCATGTAAGAAATATATTCCGATCGTTCAGTTAATATGGCAACTATATGCGATAAACATCCGATTTATACAATTTCTTCGGATATTGCGTTATTGTCTTACAAAGAATTCCATGCCAAATTACGTGAAGATACCTCGTCAAATAAAAAAGTTTTTCATGCAAGAAATTTCGTCCGATCGTTCAGTTAATATGCCAGCTATATGCTATAGTCATCCGCTCTGTACAATTTCTTCGAAGATTACATTATTGCCTTAGGTTATAATCCATGCCAAATTTCGTGAAGATATTTTGTCAAATGGAAAAATTTTCCATGTAAGAACTTTATTCCGATCGTTCAGTTATTATGGCAGCTATATGCTGTAGTTATCCGATCAATATAATTTCTTCGAAGATTACATTATAAGATCTGTATAATTTCTTTGAAGATTACATTATTGCCTTAAGTTATAATCCATGCCAAATATCGGGCAGATACCTCGTCAAATAAAAAAGTTGTCCATGTAAGAAATATATTCCGATCGTTCAGTTAATATGGCAACTATATGCGATAAACATCCGATTTATACAATTTCTTCGGATATTGCATTATTGTCTTAAAAAGAATTCCATGCCAAATTACGTGAAGATACCTCGTCAAATAAAAAAGTTTTTCATGCAAGAAATTTCGTCCGATCGTTCAGTTAATATGGCAGCTATATGCTATAGTATATAATAACTTTATTCCGATCGTTCAGTTAATATGACAACTATATGTGATAAACATCCGATTTATACAATTTCTTTGGATATTGCATTATCGTCTTAAAAAGAATTCCAAGCCAAATTTCGTGAAGATACCTTGTCAAATGAAACCGTTTTTCATGCAAGAACTTTAGTCCGTTCGTTCACTTAATATGGCAGCTATATGCTGTAGTTATCCGATCTGTACAATTTCTTCGAAGATTACAGTATTGCCTTAAGTTATAATACATGCCAAATTTAGTGAAGATACTTCGTCAAATAAAAAATTTTTCCATGTAAGAACTTTATTCCGATCGTTTAGTTGATATAGCAGCTATATGCTGTAGTCATCCGATCTGTACAATTTCTTCGAAGATTACATTGTTGCGTTAACTTATAATCCATGCCAAATTCCGGGAAGATACCTCGTCCAATAAAAAAGTTTTCCATGCAAGAAATTTAGTCCGATCGTTCAGTTAATATGGCAGCTATATGCTATGGTCATCCGATCTGTACAATTTCTTCAAAGATTACATTATTGCCTTAGGTTATAATCCATGCCAAATTTCGTGAAGATATTTTGTCAAATGAAAAAATTTTCCATATAAGAAATTTATTGCGATCGTTCAGTTAATATGGCAACTATATGCGATAAACATCCGATTTATACAATTTCTTCGGATATTGCAATATCGTCTTAAAAAGAATTCCATGCCAAATTTCGTGAAGATACCTTGCAAATAAAAAAGTTTTTCATGCAAGAACTTTAGTCCGATCGTTCAGTTAATATGGCAGCTATATGCTGTAGTTATCCGATCGGTATATTTTCTTCGAAGATTACATTATTGCCTTAAGTTATAATTCATGCCACATAACGGGCAGATACCTCGTCAAATAAAAAAGTTTTCCATATAGGAACTTTATTCCCATCGTTTAGTTAATATGGCAGCTATATGCTTTAGTTTTCCGATCTGTATAATTTCTTTGAAGATAACATTATTGCCTTGAGTTATAATTCATGCCAAATATCGGGCAGATAACTCGTCAAATAAAAAAGTTTACCATATAAGAACTTTATTTCGATCGTTTAGTTAATATGGCAGCTATATGCTGTAGTTATCCGATCTGTATAATTTGTTCGAAGATTACATTATTGCCTTGAGTTATAATTCATGCCAAATATCGGGCAGATAACTCGTCAAATAAAAAAGTTTACCATATAAGAACTTTATTTCGATCGTTTAGTTAATATGGCAGCTATATGCTGTAGTTATCCGATCTGTATAATTTGTTCGAATATTACATTATTGCCTTGAGTTATAATTCATGCCAAATATCGGGCAGATACCTCGTCAAACAAAAAAGTTTTTAATGCAAGAAATTTAGTCCGATCGTTTAGTTAATATGGCAGCTATATGCTGTATTTATCCGATCTGTATATTTTCTTCGAAGATTACATTATTGCCTTGAGTTATAATTCATGCCAAATATCGGGCAGATAACTCGTCAAATAAAAAAGTTTTCCATATAAGAACTTTATTTCGATCGTTTAGTTAATATGGCAGCTATATGCTGTAGTTATCCGATCTGTATAATTTGTTCGAAGATTACATTATTGCCTTGAGTTATAATTCATGCCAAATATCGAGCAGATACCTCGCCAAATAAAAAAGTTGTCCATGTAAGAAATATATTCCGATCGTTCAGTTAATATGGCAACTATATGCGATAAACATCCGATTTATACAATTTCTTCGGATATTGCGGTATTGTCTTAAAAAGAATTCCATGCCAAATTACGTGAAGAGACCTCGTCAAATAAAAAAGTTTTTCATGCAAGAAATTTCGTCCGATCGTTCAGTTAATATGGCAGCTATATGCTATAGTCATTCGCTCTGTACAATTTCTTCGAAGTTTACATTATTGCCTTAGGTTATAATCCATGCCAAATTTCGTGAAGATATTTTGTCAAATGAAAAAATTTTCCATGTAAGAAATTTATTCCGATCGTTCAGTTAATATGGCAGCTATATGCTGTAGTTATCCGATCAATATAATTTCTTCGAAGATTACATTATAAGATCTGTATAATTTCTTTGAAGATTACATTATTGCCTTAAGTTATAATCCATGCCAAATATCGGGCAGATACCTCGTCAAATAAAAAAGTTGTCCATGTAAGAAATATATTCCGATCGTTCAGTTAATATGGCAACTATATGCGATAAACATCCGATTTATACAATTTCTTCGGATATTGCATTATTGTCTTAGAAAGAATTCCATGCCAAATTACGTGAAGATACCTCGTCAAATAAAAAAGTTTTTCATGCAAGAAATTTCGTCCGATCGTTCAGTTAATATGGCAGCTATATGCTATAGTATATAATAACTTTATTCCGATCGTTCAGTTAATATGACAACTATATGTGATAAACATCCGATTTATACAATTTCTTTGGATATTGCATTATCGTCTTAAAAAGAATTCCAAGCCAAATTTCGTGAAGATGCCTTGTCAAATGAAACCGTTTTTCATGCAAGAACTTTAGTCCGTTCGTTCACTTAATATGGCAGCTATATGCTGTAGTTATCCGACCTGTACAATTTCTTCGAAGATTACAGTATTGCCTTAAGTTATAATACATGCCAAATTTAGTGAAGATACTTCGTCAAATAAAAAAGTTTTCCATGTAAGAACTTTATTCCGATCGTTTAGTTGATATAGCAGCTATATGCTGTAGTCATCCGATCTGTACAATTTCTTCGAAGATTACATTGTTGCGTTAACTTATAATCCATGCCAAATTCCGGGAAGATACCTCGTCCAATAAAAAAGTTTTCCATGCAAAAACTTTATTCCGACCGTTTAGTTAATATGGCAGCTATATGCTGTAGTCATCCCATCTGTACAATTTCTTCGAAGATTACATTGTTGCGTTAACTTATAATCCATGCCAAATTCCGGGAAGATACCTCGTCAAATAAAAAAGTTTTCCATGCAAGAAATTTAGTCCGATCGTTCAGTTAATATGGCAGCTATATGCTATGGTCATCCGATCTGTACAATTTCTTCAAAGATTACATTATTGCCTTAGGTTATAATCCATGCCAAATTTCGTGAAGATATTTTGTCAAATGAAAAAATTTTCCATATAAGAACTTTATTCCCATCGTTCAGTTAATATGGCAACTATATGCGATAAACATCCGATTTATACAATTTCTTCGGATATTGCATTATCGTCTTAAAAAGAATTCCATGCCAAATTTCGTGAAGATACCTTGCAAATAAAAAAGTTTTTCATGCAAGAACTTTAGTCCGATCGTTCAGTTAATATGGCAGCTATATGCTGTAGTCATCCGATCTGTATATTTTCTTCGAAGATTACATTATTGCCTTAAGTTATAATTCATGCCACATAACGGGCAGATACCTCGTCAAATAAAAAAGTTTTCCATATAGGAACTTTATTCCGACCGTTTCGTTAATATGGCAGCTATATGCTTTAGTTTTCCGATCTGTATAATTTCTTTGAAGATAACATTATTGCCTTGAGTTATAATTCATGCCAAATATCGGGCAGATAACTCGTCAAATAAAAAAGTTTTCCATATAAGAACTTTATTTCGATCGTTTAATTAATATGGCAATTATATGCTGTAGTTATCCGATCTGTATAATTTGTTCGAAGATTACATTATTGCCTTGAGTTATAATTCATGCCAAATATCGGGCAGATACCTCGTCAAACAAAAAAGTTTTTAATGCAAGAAATTTAGTCCGACCGTTCAGTTAATATGGCAGCTATATCCTGTAGTTATCCGATCTGTATATTTCCTTCGAAGATTACATTATTGCCTTGAGTTATAATTCATGCCAAATATCGGGCAGATAACTCGTCAAATAAAAAAGTTTTCCATATAAGAACTTTATTTCGATCGTTTAGTTAATATGACAGCTATATGCTGTAGTTATCCGATCTGTATAATTTGTTCGAAGATTACATTATTGCCTTGAGTTATAATTCATGCCAAATATCGGGCAGATACCTCGTCAAATAAAAAGGTTGTCCATGTAAGAAATATATTCCGATCGTTCAGTTAATATGGCAACTATATGCGATAAACATCCGATTTATACAATTTCTTCGGATATTGCGTTATTGTCTTACAAAGAATTCTATGGCAAATTACGTGAAGATACCTCGTCAAATAAAAAAGTTTTTCATGCACGAAATTTCGTCCGATCGTTCAGTTAATATGGCAGCTATATGCTATAGTCATCCGCTCTGTACAATTTCTTCGAAGATTACATTATTTCCTTAGGTTATAATCAATGCCAAATTTCGTGAAGATATTTTGCCAAATGAAAAAATTTTCCATGTAAGAACTTTATTCCGATCGTTCAGTTAATATGGCAGCTATATGCTGTAGTTATCCGATCAATATAATTTCTTCGAAGATAACATTATTGCCTTGAGTTATAATTCATGCCCAATATCGGGCAGATACCTCGTCAAATAAAACAGTTTTGCATGCAAGAACTTTATTCCGATCTTTCGGTTAATATGGCAACTATATGCGATAAACATCCGATTTATACAATTTCTTCGGATATTGCGTTATTGTCTTAAAAAGAATTCCATGCCAAATTTCGTGAAGATACCTCGTCAAATAAAAAAGTTTTTCATGCAAGAAATTTCGTCCGATCGTTCAGTTAATATGGCAGCTATATGGTGTAGTCATCCGATCTGTACAATTTCTTCGAAGACTACATTGTTGCGTTAACTTATAATCCATGCCAAATTCCGGGAAGATACCTCGTCCAATAAAAAAGTTTTTCATGCAAGAACTTTATTCCGATCGCTCAGTTAATATGGCAGCTATATGCTGTAGTTATCCGATCTGCCTTAAGTTATAATACATGCCAAATTTAGTGAAGATACTTCGACAAATAAAAAAGTTTTCCATGTAAGAACTTTATTCCGATCGCTCAGTTAATGTGGCAGCTATATGCTGTAGTTATCCGATCTGTATAATTTCTTCGAAGATTACATTATTGCCTTGAGTAATAATTCATGCCAAATATCGGGCAGATACCTCGTCAAATAAAAAAGTTTTCCATATACGAACTTTATTTCGATCGTTTTGTTAATATGGCAGCTATATGCTGTAGTTATCCGATCTGTACAATTTCTTCGAAGATTACATCGTTGCGTTAACTTATAATCCATGCCAAATTCCGGAAAGATACCTCGTCCAATAAAAAAGTTGTCCATGTAAGAAATATATTCCGATCGTTCAGTTAATATGGCAACTATATGCGATAAACATCCGATTTATACAATTTCTTCGGATATTGCATTATTGTCTTAAAAAGAATTCCATGCCAAATATCGGGCAGATACCTCGTCAACTAAAAAAGTTTTTAATGCAATCGTTTAGTTAATATGGCAGCTATATGCTGTAGTTATCCGATCTGTATAATTTCTTCGAAGATTACATTATTGCCTTGAGTAATAATTCATGCCAAATATCGGGCAGATACCTCGTCAAATAAAAAAGTTTTCCATATACGAACTTTATTTCGATCGTTTTGTTAATATGGCAGCTATATGCTGTAGTTATCCGATCTGTACAATTTCTTCGAAGATTACATCGTTGCGTTAACTTATAATCCATGCCAAATTCCGGAAAGATACCTCGTCCAATAAAACAGTTGTCCATGTAAGAAATATATTCCGATCGTTCAGTTAATATGGCAACTATATGCGATAAACATCCGATTTATACAATTTCTTCGGATATTGCGTTATTGTCTTAAAAAGAATTCCATGCCAAATTTCGTGAAGATACCTCGTCAAATAAAAAAGTTTTTCATGCAAGAAATTTCGTCCGATCGTTCAGTTAATATGGCAGCTATATGGTGTAGTCATCCGATCTGTACAATTTCTTCGAAGATTACATTGTTGCGTTAACTTATAATACATGCCAAATTTAGTGAAGATACTTCGTCCAATAAAACAGTTGTCTATGTAAGAAATATATTCCGATCGTTCAGTTAATATGGCAACTATATGCGATAAACATCCGATTTATACAATTTCTTCGGATATTGCGTTATTGTCTTAAAAAGAATTCCATGCCAAATTACGCGAAGATACCTCGTCAAATAAAAAAGTTGTCCATGTAAGAAATATATTCCGATCGTTCAGTTAATATGGCAACTATATGCGATAAACATCCGATTTATACAATTTCTTCGGATATTGCATTATTGTCTTAAAAAGAATTCCATGCCAAATATCGGGCAGATACCTCGTCAACTAAAAAAGTTTTTAATGCAATCGTTTAGTTAATATGGCAGCTATATGCTGTAGTTATCCGATCAATATAATTTCTTCGAAGATTACATTATTACCTTGAGTTATAATTTATGCCAAATATCGGGCAGATACCTCGTCAAATAAAAAAGTTTTTAATGCAAGAACTTTATTCCGATCGTTCAGTTAATATGGCAGCTATATGCTATAGTCATTGAGTTATAATTCATGCCAAATATCGGGCAGATACCTCGTCAAATAAAAAAGTTTTTAATGCAAGAACTTTATTCCGATCGTTCAGTTAATATGGCAGCTATATGCTATAGTCATCCGATCTGTATAATTTCTTTGAAGATAACATTATTGCCTTGAGTTATAATTCATGCCAAATATCGGGCAGATAAAGTTTTCCATATAAGAACTTTATTTCGATCGTTTAGTTAATATGGCAGCTATATGCTGTAGCTATCCGATCTGTATAATTTCTTCGAAGATTACATTATTGCCTTGAGTTATAATTCATGCCAAATATCGGGCAGATACCTCGTCAAATAAAACAGTTTTCCATGCAAGAACTTTATTCCGATCGTTCAGTTAATATGGCAGCTATATGCTGTAGTTATCCGATCAATATAATTTCTTCGAAGATTACATTATTGCCTTGAGTTATAATTCATGCCAAATATCGGGCAGATACCTCGTCAAATAAAAAAGTTTTTAATGCAAGAACTTTATTCCGATCGTTCAGTTAATATGGCATCTATATGCTATAGTCATCCGATCTGTACAATTTCTTCGAAGATTACATTATTGCCTTGAGTTATAAATCATGCCAACTATTGGGCAGATAACTCGTCAAATAAAAAAGTTTTCCGTGTAAGAACTTTATTCCGAACGTTCAGTTAATATGGCAGCTATATGCTGTAGTTATTCGATCAATATAATTTCTTCGAAGATTACATTATTGCCTTGAGTTATAATTCATGCCAAATATCGGGCAGATACCTCGTCAAATAAAACAGTTTTCCATGCAAGAACTTTATTCCGATCTTTCAGTTAATATGGTAGCTATATGCTGTAGTTATCCGATCTGTATAATTTCTTCGAAGATTACATTATTGCCTTAAGTTATAAATCATGCCAACTATTGGGCAGATAACTCGTCAAATAAAAAAGTTTTCCGTGTAAGAACTTTATTCCGATCGTTCAGTTAATATGGCAACTATATGCTGTAGTTATTCGATCAATATAATTTCTTCGAAGATTACATTATTGCCTTGAGTTATAATTCATGCCAAATATCGGGCAGATACCTCGTCAAATAAAACAGTTTTCCATGCAAGAACTTTATTCCGATCTTTCAGTTAATATGGTAGCTATATGCTGTAGTTATCCGATCTGTATAATTTCTTCGAAGATTACATTATTGCCTTGAGTTATAATTCATACCAAATATCGGGCAGATACCTCGTCAAATAAAAAAGTTTTTAATGCAAGAACTTTATTCCGATCGTTCAGTTAATATGGCAGCTATATGCTGTAGTTATCCGATCAATATAATTTCTTTAAAGATTACATTATTGCCTTGAGTTATAATTCATGCCAAATATCGGGCAGATACCTCGTCAAATAAAGCAGTTTTCCATGCAAGAACTTTATTCCGATCTTTCAGTTAATATGGTAGCTATATGCTGTAGTTATCCGATCAATATAATTTCTTTGAAGATTACATTATTGCCTTGAGTTATAATTCATGCCAAATATCGGGCAGATACCTCGTCAAATAAAGCAGTTTTCCATGCAAGAACTTTATTCCGATCTTTCAGTTAATATGGTAGCTATATGCTGTAGTTATCCGATCTGTATAATTTCTTCGAAGATTACATTATTGCCTTAAGTTATAAATCATGCCAACTATTGGGCAGATAACTCGTCAAATAAAAAAGTTTTCCGTGTAAGAACTTTATTCCGATCTTTCAGTTAATGTGGTAGCTATATGCTGTAGTTATCCGATCTGTATAATTTCTTCGAAGATTACATTATTGCCTTGAGTTATAATTCATGCCAAATATCGGGCAGATACCTCGTCAAATAAAACAGTTTTCCATGCAAGAACTTTATTCCGATCTTTCAGTTAATATGGTAGCTATATGCTGTAGTTATCCGATCTGTATAATTTCTTCGAAGATTACGTTATTGCCTTGAGTTATAATTCATACCAAATATCGGGCAGATACCTCGTCAAATAAAACAGTTTTCCATGCAAGAACTTTATTCCGATCTTTCAGTTAATATGGTAGCTATATGCTGTAGTTATCCGATCTGTATAATTTCTTCGAAGATTACATTATTGCCTTGAGTTATAAATCATGCCAAATATTGGGCAGATACCTCGTCAAATAAAAAAGTTTTCCATACAAGAACTTTATTTCGATCGTTTAGTTAATATGGCAGCTATATGCTGTAGTGATCCGATCTGTATAATTTGTTCGAAGATTACATTATTGCCTTGAGTTATAATTCATGCCAAATATCGGGCGGATACCTCGTCAAATAAAACAGTTTTCCATGCAAGAATTTTATTCCGATCTTTCAGTTAATATGGCAGCTATATGCTATAGTCATCCGATCTGTACAATTTCTTCGAAGATTACATTATTGCCTTAGGTTATAATCCATGCCAAATTTATCCGATCAATATAATTTCTTTGAAGATTACATTATTGCCTTGAGTTATAATTCATGCCAAATATCGGGCAGATACCTCGTCAAATAAAACAGTTTTCCATGCAAGAACTTTATTCCGATCTTTCAGTTAATATGGTAGCTATATGCTGTAGTTATCCGATCTGTATAATTTCTTCGAAGATTACATTATTGCCTTGAGTTATAATTCATGCCAAATATCGGGCAGATACCTCGTCAAATAAAAAAGTTTTTAATGCAAGAACTTTATTCCGATCGTTCAGTTAATATTACAGCTATATGCTATAGTCATCCGATCTGTACAATTTCTTCGAAGATTACATTATTGCCTTAGGTTATAATTCATGCCAAATATCGGGCAGATACCTCGTCAAATAAAGCAGTTTTCCATGCAAGAACTTTATTCCGATCTTTCAGTTAATATGGTAGCTATATGCTGTAGTTATCCGATCTGTATAATTTCTTCGAATATTACATTATTGCCTTAAGTTATAAATCATGCCAAATATTGGGCAGATACCTGGTCAAAAAAAAAAGTTTTCCGTGTAAGAACTTTATTCCGATCGTTCAGTTAATATGGCAGCTATATGCTATAGTCATCCGCTCTGTACAATTTCTTCGAAGATTACATTATTGCCTTAGGTTATAATCCATGCCAAATTTCGTGAAGATATTTTGTCAAATGAAAAAATTTTCCAGCAAAAAATTTTTGGCAGCTTTATGCTGTAGTTATCCGATCAATATAATTTCTTTGAAGATTACATTATTGCCTTGAGTTATAATTCATGCCAAATATCGGGCAGATACCTCGTCAAATAAAGCAGTTTTCCATGCAAGAACTTTATTCCGATCTTTCAGTTAATATGGTAGCTATATGCTGTAGTTATCCGATCTGTATAATTTCTTCGAAGATTACATTTTTGCCTTGAGTTATAATTCATGCCAAATATCAGGCAGATACCTCGTCAAATAAAACAGTTTTCCATGCAAGAACTTTATTCCGATCTTTCAGTTAATATGGCAGCTATATGCTATAGTCATCCGATCTGTACAATTTCTTCGAAGATTACATTATTGCCTTAGGTTATAATCCATGCCAAATTTCGTGAAGATATTTTGTCAAATGAAAAAATTTTCCAGCAAAAAATTTTTGGCAGCTTTATGCTGTAGTTATCCGATCAATATAATTTCTTCGAAGATTACATTATTGCCTTGAGTTATAATTCATGCCCAATATCGGGCAGATACCTCGTCAAATAAAACAGTTTTCCATGCAAGAACTTTATTCCGATCTTTCAGTTAATATGGTAGCTATATGCTGTAGTTATCCGCTCTGTATAATTTGTTCGAAGATTACATTATTGCCTTAAGTTATAATCCATGCCAAATATCGGGCAGATACCTCGTCAAATAAAAAAAGTTGTCCATGTAAGAAATATATTCCGATCGTTCAGTTAATATGGCAACTATATGCGATAAACATCCGATTTATACAATTTCTTCGGATATTGCGTTATTGTCTTAAAAAGAATTTCATGCCAAATTACGTGAAGATACCTCGTCAAATAAAAAAGTTGTCCATGTAAGAAATATATTCCGATCGTTCAGTTAATATGGCAACTATATGCGATAAACATCCGATTTATACAATTTCTTCGGATATTGCATTATTGTCTTAAAAAGAATTCCATGCCAAATATCGGGCAGATACCTCGTCAACTAAAAAAGTTTTTAATGCAAGAAATTTAGACCGATCGTTTAGTTAATACGGCAGCTATATGCTGTAGTTAATAGATCTGTATAATTTCTTTGAAGATTACATTATTGCCTTAAGTTATAATCCATGCCAAATATCGGGCAGATACCTCGTCAAATAAAAAAGTTGTCCATGTAAGAAATATATTCCGATCGTTCAGTTAATATGGCAACTATATGCGATAAACATCCGATTTATACAATTTCTTCGGATATTGCATTATTGTCTTAAAAAAAATTCCAAGCCAAATTTCGTGAAGATACCTTGTCAAATAAAAAAGTTTTTCATGCAAGAACTTTAGTCCGATCGTTCAGTTAATATGGCAGCTATATGCTGTAGTTATGCGATCTGTATATTTTCTTCGAAGATTACATTATTGCCTTAAGTTATAATTCATGCCACATAACGGGCAGATACCTCGTCAAATAAAAAAGTTTTCCATATAGGAACTTTATTCCGATCGTTTAGTTAATATGGCAGCTATATGCTTTAGTTTTCCGATCTGTATAATTTCTTTGAAGATAACATTATTGCCTTGAGTTATAATTCATGCCAAATATCGGGCAGATAACTCGTCAAATAAAAAAGTTTTCCATATAAGAACTTTATTTCGATCGTTTAGTTAATATGGCAGCTATATGTTGTAGTTATCCGATCTGTGTAATTTGTTCGAAGATTACATTATTGCCTTGAGTTATAATTCATGCCAAATATCGGGCAGATACCTCGTCAAACAAAAAAGTTTTTAATGCAAGAAATTTAGTCCGATCGTTTAGTTAATATGGCAGCTATATGCTGTATTTATCCGATCTGTATATTTTCTTCGAAGATTACATTATTGCCTTGAGTTATAATTCATGCCAAATATCGGGCAGATAACTCGTCAAATAAAAAAGTTTTCCATATAAGAACTTTATTTCGATCGTTTAGTTAATATGGCAACTATATGCTGTAGTTATCCGATCTGTATAATTTGTTCGAAGATTACATTATTGCCTTGAGTTATAATTCATGCCAAATATCGAGCAGATACCTCGCCAAATAAAAAAGTTGTCCATGTAAGAAATATATTCCGATCGTTCAGTTATTATGACAACTATATGCGATAAACATCCGATTTATACAATTTCTTCGGATATTGCGTTATTGTCTTAAAAAGAATTCCATGCCAAATTACGTGAAGATACCTCGTCAAATAAAAAAGTTTTTCATGCAAGAAATTTCGTCCGATCGTTCAGTTAATATGGCAGCTATATGCTATAGTCATCCGCTCTGTACAATTTCTTCGAAGATTACATTATTGCCTTAGGTTATTATCCATGCCATATTTCGTGAAGATATTTTGTCAAATGAAAAAATTTTCCATGTAAGAACTTTATTTCGATCGTTCAGTTAATATGGCAGCTATATGCTGTAGTTATCCGATCAATATAATTTCTTCGAAGATTACATTATAAGATCTGTATAATTTCTTTGAAGATTACATTATTGCCTTAAGTTATAATCCATGCCTAATATCGGGCAGATACCTCGTCAAATAAAAAAGTTGTCCATGTAAGAAATATATTCCGATCGTTCAGTTAATATGGCAACTATATGCGATAAACATCCGATTTATACAATTTCTTCGGATATTGCATTATCGTCTTAAAAAGAATTCCATGCCAAATTTCGTGAAGATACCTTGCAAATAAAAAAGTTTATCATGCAAGAACTTTAGTCCGATCGTTCAGTTAATATGGCAGCTATATGCTGTAGTTATCCGATCTGTATATTTTCTTCTAAGATTACATTATTGCCTTAAGTTATAATTCATGCCACATAACGGGCAGATACCTCGTCAAATAAAAAAGTTTTCCATATAGGAACTTTATTCCGATCGTTTCGTTAATATGACAGCTATATGCTTTAGTTTTCCGATCTGTATAATTTCTTTGAAGATAAAATTATTGCCTTGAGTTATAATTCATGCCAAATATCGGGCGGATAACTCGTCAAATAAAAAAGTTTTCCATATAAGAACTTTATTTCGATCGTTTAGTTAATATGGTAGCTATATGCTGTAGTTATCCGATCTGTATAATTTGTTCGAAGATTACATTATTGCCTTGAGTTATAATTCATGCCAAATATCGGGCAGATACCTCGTCAAACAAAAAAGTTTTTAATGCAAGAAATTTAGTCCGATCGTTTAGTTAATATGGCAGCTATATGCTGTAGTTATCCGATCTGTATATTTTCTTCGAAGATTACATTATTGCCTTGAGTTATAATTCATGCCAAATATCGGGCAGAGACCTCGTCAAATAAAAAAGTTTTCCATATAAGAACTTTATTTCGATCGTTTAGTTAATATGACAGCTATATGCTGTAGTTATCCGATCTGTATAATTTGTTCGAAGATTACATTATTGCCTTGAGTTATAATTCATGCCAAATATCGGGCAGATACCTCGTCAAATAAAAAAGTTGTCCATGTAAGAAATATATTCCGATCGTTCAGTTAATATGGCTACTATTTGCGATAAACATCCGATTTATACAATTTCATCGGATATTGCGTTATTGTCTTACAAAGAATTCCATGCCATATTACGTGAAGATACCTCGTCAAATAAAAAAGTTTTTCATGCAAGAAATTTCGTCCGATCGTTCAGTTAATATGGCAGCTATATGCTATAGTCATCCGCTCTGTACAATTTCTTCGAAGATTACATTATTGCCTTAGGTTATAATCCATGCCAAATTTCGTGAAGATATTTTGTCAAATAAAAAAATTTTCCATGTAAAAACTTTATTCCGATCGTTCAGTTAATATGGCAGCTATATGCTGTAGTTATCCGATCAATATAATTTCTTCGAAGATTACATTATTGCCTTGAGTTATAATTCATGCCAAATATCGGGCAGATACCTCGTCAATCAAAAAAGTTTTTAATGCAAGAAATTTAGTCCGATCGTTTAGTTAATATGGCAGCTATATGCTGTAGTTATCCGATCTGTATATTTTCTTCGAAGATTACATTATTGCCTTGAGTTATAATTCATGCCCAATATCGGGCAGATACCTCGTCAAATAAAACAGTTTTCCATGCAAGAACTTTATTCCGATCTTTCAGTTAATATGGTAGCTATATGATGTAGTTATCCGTTCTGTATAATTTGTTCGAAAATTACATTATTGCCTTGAGTTATAATTCATGCCAAATATCGGGAAGATACCTCGTCAAATAAAAAAGTTTTTCATGCAAGAAATTTCGTCCGATCGTTCAGTTAATATGGCAGCTATATGGTGTAGTCATCCGATCTGTAAAATTTCTTCGAAGATTACATTGTTGCGTTAACTTATAATCCATGCCAAATTCAGGGAAGATACCTCGTCCAATAAAAAAGTTTTCCATGCAAGAAATTTAGTCCGATCGTTCAGTTAATATGGCAGCTATATGCTGTAGTTATCCGATCTGCCTTAAGTTATAATACATGCCAAATTTAGTGAAGATACTTCGTCAAATAAAAAAGTTTTCCATGTAAGAACTTTACTCCGATCGCTTAGTTAATGTGGCAGCTATATGCTGTAGTTATCCGATCAATATAATTTCTTCGAAGATTACATTATTGCCTTGAGTTATAATTCATGCCAAATATCGGGCAGATACCTCGTCAATCAAAAAAGTTTTTAATGCAAGAAATTTAGTCCGATCGTTTAGTTAATATGGCAGCTATATGCTGTAGTTATCCGATCTGTATATTTTCTTCGAAGATTACATTATTGCCTTGAGTTATAATTCATGCCCAATATCGGGAAGATACCTCGTCCAATAAAAAAGTTTTTCATGCAAGAACTTTATTCCGATCGCTCAGTTAATATGGCAGCTATATGCTGTAGTTATCCGATCTGCCTTAAGTTATAATACATGCCAAATTTAGTGAAGATACTTCGTCAAATAAAAAAGTTTTCCATGTAAGAACTTTACTCCGATCGCTTAGTTAATGTGGCAGCTATATGCTGTAGTTATCCGATCTGTATAATTTCTTCGAAGATTACATTATTGCCTTAAGTTATAAATCATGCCAAATATTGGGCAGATACCTGGTCAAAAAAAAAAGTTTTCCGTGTAAGAACTTTATTCCGATCGTTCAGTTAATATGGCAGCTATATGCTGTAGTCATCCGATCTGTACAATTTCTTCGAAGATTACATTGTTGCGTTAACTTATACTCCATGCCAAATTCAGGGAAGATACCTCGTCCAATAAAAAAGTTTTCCATGCAAGAAATTTAGTCCGATCGTTCAGTTAATATGGCAGCTATATGCTATGGTCATCCGATCTGTACAATTTCTTCGAATAGTACATTATTGCCTTAGGTTATAATCCATGCCAAATTTCGGGAAGCTATTTTGTCAAATAAAAAAATTTTTCATATAAGAACTTTATTCCGATCGTTCAGTTAATATGACAACTATATGTGATAAATATCCGATTTATACAATTTCTTTGGATATTGCATTATCGTCTTAAAAAGAATTCCATGCCAAATTTCGTGAAGATACCTTGTCAAATGAAACAGTTTTTCATGCAAGAACTTTAGTCCGTTCGCTCAGTTAATATGGCAGCTATATGCTGTCGTTATCCGATCTGTACAATTTCTTCGAAGATTACAGTATTGCCTTAAGTTATAATACATGCCAAATTTAGTGAAGATACTTCGTCAAATAAAAAAGTTTTCCATGTAAGAACTTTATTCCGTTCGCTCAGTTAATATGGCAGCTATATGCTGTAGTTATCCGATCTATATAATTTCTTTGAAGATTACATTATTGCCTTGAGTTATAATTCATGCCAAATATCGGGCAGATACCTCGTCAAATAAAAAAGTTTTCAAATAAGAACTTTATTCCGATCGTTCAGTTAATATGGCAGCTATATGCTGTTGTTATCCGATAAATATAATTTCTTCGAAGATTACATTATTGGCTTGAGTTATAAATCATGCCAAATATCGGGCAGATGCCTCGTCAAATAAAACAGTTTTCCATGCAAGAACTTTATTCCGATCTTTCAGTTAATATGGTAGCTATATGCTGTAGTTATCCGATCTGTATAATTTCTTCGAAGATTACATTATTGCCTTAAGTTATAAATCATGCCAAATATTGGGCAGATACCTCGTCAAATAAAAAAGTTTTCCGTGTAAGAACTTTATTCCGATCGTTCAGTTAATATGGCAGCTATATGCTGTTGTTATCCGATAAATATAATTTCTTCGAAGATTACATTATTGCCTTGAGTTATAATCCATGCCAAATTTCGTGAATTTACCTCGTCAAATAAAACAGTTTTCCATGCAAGAACTTTATTCCGATCTTTCAGTTAATATGGTAGCTATATGCTGTAGTTATCCGATCTGTATAATTTCTTCGAAGATTACATTATTGCCTTAAGTTATAAATCATGCCAAATATTGGGCAGATACCTCGTCAAATAAAAAAGTTTTCCGTGTAAGAACTTTATTCCGATCGTTCAGTTAATATGGCAGCTATATGCTGTAGTTATCCGATCAATATAATTTCTTCGAAGATTACATTATTGCCTTGAGTTATAATCCATGCCAAATTTCGTGAATTTACCTCGTCAAATAAAACAGTTTTCCAAGCAAGAACTTTATTCCGATCGTTCAGTTAATACGGCAGCTATATGCTGCAGTTATCCGATCAATATAAATTCTTTGAAGATTACATGATTGCCTTTAGTTATAATCCATGCCAAATATCGGGCAGATACCTCGTCAAATAAAAAAGTTGTCCATATAAGAAATATATTCCGATCGTTCAGTTAATATGGCAACTATATGCGATAAACATCCGATTTATACAATTTCTTCGGATATTGCATTATTGTCTTAAAAAGAATTCCATGCCATATTACGAGAAGATACCTCGTCAAATAAAAAAGTTTTTCATGCAAGAAATTTCGTTCGATCGTTCAGTTAATATGGCAGCTATATGGTGTAGTCATCCGATCTGTAAAATTTCTTCGAAGATTACATTGTTGCGTTAACTTATAATCCATGCCAAATTCCGGGAAGATACCTCGTCCAATAAAAAAGGTTTCCATGTAAGAACTTTATTTCGATCGCTCAGTTAATATGGCAGCTATATGCTGTAGTTATCCGATCTGTACAATTTCTTCGAAGATTACATTGTTGCGTTAACTTATAATCCATGCCAAATTCCGGGAAGATACCTCGTCAAATAAAACAGTTTTCCATGCAAGAACTTTATTCCGATCGTTCAGTTAATACGGCAGCTATATGCTGTAGTTATCCGATCAATATAATTTCTTTGAAGATTACATGATTGCCTTTAGTTATAATCCATGCCAAATATCGGGCAGATACCTCGTCAAATAAAAAAGTTGTCCATGTAAGAAATATATTCCGATCGTTCAGTTAATATGGCAACTATTTGCGATAAACATCCGATTTATACAATTTCTTCGGATATTGCGTTATTGTCTTACAAAGAATTTTATGCCATATTACGTGAAGATACCTCGTCAAATAAAAAAGTTTTTCATGCAAGAAATTTCGTCCGATCGTTCAGTTAATATGGCAGCTATATGGTGTAGTCATCCGATCTGTAAAATTTCTTCGAAGATTACATTGTTGCGTTAACTTATAATCCATGCCAAATTCCGGGAAGATACCTGTACAATTTCTTCGAAGATTACATTGTTGCGTTAACTTATAATTCATGCCAAATATCGGGCAGATACCTAGTCAAATAAAACAGTTTTCCATGCAAGAACTTTATTCCGATCTTTTAGTTAATACGGCAGCTATATGCTGTAGTTACCCGATCAATATAATTTCTTTGAAGATTACATGATTGCCTTTAGTTATAATCCATGCCAAATATCGGGCAGATACCTCGTCAAATAAAAAAGTTGTCCATGTAAGAAATATATTCCGATCGTTCAGTTAATATGGCAACTATTTGCGATAAACATCCGATTTATACAATTTCTTCGGATATTGCGTTATTGTCTTACAAAGAATTCCATGCCATATTACGTGAAGATACCTCGTCAAATAAAAAAGTTTTTCATGCAAGAAATTTCGTCCGACCGTTCAGTTAATATGGCAGCTATATGCTATAGTCATCCGCTCTGTACAATTTCTTCGAAGATTACATTATTGCGTTAGGTTATGATCCATGCCAAATTTCGTGAAGATGTTTTGTCAAATAAAAAAATTTTCCATGTTAAAACTTTATTCCGATCGTTTAGTTAATATGGCAGCTATATGCTGTAGTTATCCGATCAATATAATTTCTTCGAAGATTACATTATTGCCTTGAGTTATAATTCATGCCAAATATCGGGCAGATACCTCGTCAAACAAAAAAGTTTTTAATGCAAGAAATTTAGTCCGATCGTTTAGTTAATATGGCAGCTATATGCTGTAGTTATCCGATCTGTATATTTTCTTCGAAGATTACATTATTGCCTTGCGTTATAATTCATGCCCAATATCGGGCAGATACCTCGTCAAATAAAACAGTTTTCCATGCAAGAACTTTATTCCGATCTTTCAGTTAATATGGTAGCTATATGCTGTAGTTATCCGTTCTGTATAATTTGTTCGAAGATTACATTATTGCCTTTAGTTATAATTCATGCCAAATATCGGGAAGATACCTCGTCAAATAAAAAAGTTTTTCATGCAAGAAATTTTGTCCGATCGTTTAGTTAATATGGCAGCTATATGGTATAGTCATCCGATCTGTAAAATTTCTTCGAAGATTACATTGTTGCGTTAACTTATAATCCATGCCAAATTCCGGGAAGATACCTCGTCCAATAAAAAAGGTTTCCATGTAAGAACTTTATTCCGATCGCTCAGTTAATATGGCAGCTATATGCTGTAGTTATCCGATCTGTACAATTTCTTCGAAGATTACATTGTTGCGTTAACTTATAATCCATGCCAAATTCCGGGAAGATACCTCGTCCAATAAAAAAGTTTTTCATGCAAGAAATTTATTCCGATCGTTCAGTTAATATGACACCTATATCCTGTAGTTATCCGATCTGTACAATTTCTTCGAAGATAACATTGTTGCGTTAACTTATAATCCATGCCAAATTCCGGGAAGATACCTCGTCCAATAAAAAAGGTTTCCATGTAAGAACTTTATTCCGATCGCTCAGTTAATATGGCAGCTATATGCTGTAGTTATCCGATCTGTACAATTTCTTCGAAGATTACATTGTTGCGTTAACTTATAATCCATGCCAAATTCCGGGAAGATACCTCGTCAAATAAAAAAGTTTTCCGTGTAAGAACTTTATTCCGATCGCTCAGTTAATATGGCAGCTATATGCTGTAGTTATCCGATCTGTACAATTTCTTCGAAGATAACATTGTTGCGTTAACTTATAATCCATGCCAAATTCCGGGAAGATACCTCGTCCAATAAAAAAGTTTTTCATGCAAGAAATTTAGTCCGATCGTTCAGTTAATATGACACCTATATCCTGTAGTTATCCGATCTGTACAATTTCTTCGAAGATAACATTGTTGCGTTAACTTATAATCCATGCCAAATTCCGGGAAGATACCTCGTCCAATAAAAAAGGTTTCCATGTAAGAACTTTATTGCGATCGCTCAGTTAATATGGCAGCTATATGCTGTAGTTATCCGATCTGTACAATTTCTTCGAAGATTACATTGTTGCGTTAACTTATAATCCATGCCAAATTCCGGGAAGATACCTCGTCAAATAAAAAAGTTTTCCGTGTAAGAACTTTATTCCGATCGCTCAGTTAATATGGCAGCTATATGCTGTAGTTATCCGATCTGTACAAGTTCTTCGAAGATAACATTGTTGCGTTAACTTATACTCCAGGCCAAATTCCGGGAAGATACCTCGTCCAATAAATAAGTTTTCCCTGCAAGAAATTTAGTCCGATCGTTCTGTTAATATGGCAGCTATTTGCTATGATCATCCGATCTGTACAATTTCTTCGAATAGTACATTATTGCCTTAGGTTATAATCCATGCCAAATTTCGGGAAGATATTTTGTCAAATAAAAAAATGTTTCATATAAGAACTTTATTCCGATCGTTCAGTTAATATGACAACTATATGTGATGAACATCCGATTTATGCAATTTCTTTGGATATTGCATTATCGTCTTAAAAAGAATTCCATGCCAAATTTCGTGAAGATACCTTGTCAAATGAAACAGTTTTTCATGCAAAAACTTTAGTCCGTTCGTTCAGTTAATATGGCAGCTATATGCTGTAGTTATCCGATCTGTACAATTTCTTCGAAGATTACAGTATTGCCTTAAGTTATAATACATGCCAAATTTAGTGAAGATACTTCGTCAAATAAAAAAGTTTTCCATGTAAGAACTTTATTCCGATCGCTCAGTTAATATGGCAGCTATATGCTGTAGTTATCCGATCTGTATAATTTCTTTGAAGATTACATTATTGCCTTAAGTTATAATTCATGCCAAATATCGGGCAGATACCTCGTCAAATAAAAAAGTTTTTCATACAAGAACTTTAGTCCGATCGTTCAGTTAATATGGCAGCTATATGTGATGAACATCCGATTTATGCAATTTCTTTGGATATTGCATTATCGTCTTAAAAAGAATTCCATGCCAAATTTCGTGAAGATACCTTGTCAAATGAAACAGTTTTTCATGCAAAAACTTTAGTCCGTTCGTTCAGTTAATATGGCAGCTATATGCTGTAGTTATCCGATCTGTACAATTTCTTCGAAGATTACAGTATTGCCTTAAGTTATAATACATGCCAAATTTAGTGAAGATACCTCGTCCAATAAAAAAGTTTTTCATGCAAGAAATTTATTCCGATCGTTCAGTTAATATGACACCTATATCCTGTAGTTATCCGATCTGTACAATTTCTTCGAAGATAACATTGTTGCGTTAACTTATAATCCATGCCAAATTCCGGGAAGATACCTCGTCCAATAAAAAAGGTTTCCATGTAAGAACTTTATTCCGATCGCTCAGTTAATATGGCAGCTATATGCTGTAGTTATCCGATCTGTACAATTTCTTCGAAGATTACATTGTTGCGTTAACTTATAATCCATGCCAAATTCCGGGAAGATACCTCGTCAAATAAAAAAGTTTTCCGTGTAAGAACTTTATTCCGATCGCTCAGTTAATATGGCAGCTATATGCTGTAGTTATCCGATCTGTACAATTTCTTCGAAGATAACATTGTTGCGTTAACTTATAATCCATGCCAAATTCCGGGAAGATACCTCGTCCAATAAAAAAGGTTTCCATGTAAGAACTTTATTCCGATCGCTCAGTTAATATGGCAGCTATATGCTGTAGTTATCCGATCTGTACAATTTCTTCGAAGATTACATTGTTGCGTTAACTTATAATCCATGCCAAATTCCGGGAAGATACCTCGTCCAATAAAAAAGTTTTTCATGCAAGAACTTAATCCGATCGCTCAGTTAATATGGCAGCTATATGCTGTAGTTATCCGATCTGCCTTAAGTTATAATACATGCCAAATTTAGTGAAGATACCTCGTCCAATAAAAAAGTTTTCCATGCAAGAAATTTAGTCCGATCGTTCAGTTAATATGGCAGCTATATGCTATGGTCATCCGATCTGTACAATTTCTTCGAATAGTATATTATTGCCTTAGGTTATAATCCATGCCAAATTTCGGGAAGCTATTTTGTCAAATAAAAAAATTTTCCATATAAGAACTTTATTCCGATCGTTCAGTTAATATGACAACTATATGTGATAAATATCCGATTTATACAATTTCTTTGGATATTGCATTATCCTTTTAAAAAGAATTCCATGCCAAATTACGTGAAGATACCTGTACAACTTCTTCGAAGATTACATTGTTGCGTTAACTTATACTCCATGCCAAATTCCGGCAAGATACCTCGTCCAATAAATAAGTTTTCCCTGCAAGAAATTTAGTCCGATCGTTCTGTTAATATGGCAGCTATTTGCTATGATCATCCGATCTGTACAATTTCTTCGAATAGTACATTATTGCCTTAGGTTATAATCCATGCCAAATTTCGGGAAGATATTTTGTCAAATAAAAAAATGTTTCATATAAGAACTTTATTCCGATCGTTCAGTTAATATGACAACTATATGTGATGAACATCCGATTTATGCAATTTCTTTGGATATTGCATTATCGTGTTAAAAAGAATTCCATGCCAAATTTCGTGAAGATACCTTGTCAAATGAAACAGTTTTTCATGCAAAAACTTTAGTCCGTTCGTTCAGTTAATATGGCAGCTATATGCTGTAGTTATCCGATCTGTACAATTTCTTCGAAGATTACAGTATTGCCTTAAGTTATAATACATGCCAAATTTAGTGAAGATACTTCGTCAAATAAAAAAGTTTCCTATGTAAGAACTTTATTCCGATCGCTCAGTTAATATGGCAGCTATATGCTGTAGTTATCCGATCTGTATAATTTCTTTGAAGATTACATTATTGCCTTGAGTTATAATTCATGCCAAATATCGGGCAGATACCTCGTCAAATAAAAAAGTTTTTCATACAAGAACTTTAGTCCGATCGTTCAGTTAATATGGCAGCTATATGCTGTAGTTATCCGATCAATATAATTTCTTCGAAGATTACATTATTGCCTTGAGTTATAATCCATGCTAAATTTCGTGAATATACCTCGTCAAATAAAACAGTTTTCCATGCAAGAACTTTATTCCAATCGTTCAGTTAATACGGCAGCTATATGCTGTAGTTATCCGATCAATATAATTTCTTTGAAGATTACATGATTGCCTTTAGTTATAATCCATGCCAAATATCGGGCAGATACCTCGTCAAATAAAAAAGTTGTCCATATAAGAAATATATTCCGATCGTTCAGTTAATATGGCAACTATATGCGATAAACATCCGATTTATACAATTTCTTCGGATATTGCATTATTGTCTTAAAAAGAATTCCATGCCAAATTACGTGAAGATAGCTCGTCAAATAAAAAAATTTTCCATGTAAGAACTTTATTCCGATCGTTCAGTTAATATGGCAGCTACATGCTGTAGTTATCCGATCTGTATAATTTCTTCGAAGATTACATTATTGCCTTGAGTTATAATTCATGCCAAATATCGGGTAGATACCTCGTCAAATAAAAAAGTTTTTAACGCAAGAACTTTATTCCGATCGTTCAGTTAGTATGGCAGCTATATGCTGTAGTTATCCGATCAATATAATTTCTTCGAAGATTACATTATTGCCTTGAGTTATAATTCATGCCAAATATCGGGCAGATACCTCGTCAAATAAAACAGTTTTCCATGCAAGAACTTTATTCCGATCGTTTAGTTAATATGGCAGCTATATGCTGTAGTTATCCGATCAATATAATTTCTTCGAAGATTACATTATTGCCTTGAGTTATAATTCATGCCAAATATCGGGCAGATACCTCGTCAAATAAAACAGTTTTCCATGCAAGAACTTTATTCCGATCTTTCAGTTAATATGGTAGCTATATGCTGTAGTTATCCGATCTGTATAATTTCTTCGAAGATTACATTATTGCCTTAAGTTATAAATCATGCCAAATATTGGGCAGATACCTCGTCAAATAAAAAAGTTTTCCGTGTAGGAACTTTATTCCGATCGTTCAGTTAATATGGCAGCTATATGCTGTAGTCATCCGATCTGTACAACTTCTTCGAAGATTACATTGTTGCGTTAACTTATACTCCATGCCAAATTCCGGGAAGATACCTCGTCCAATAAATAAGTTTTCCCTGCAAGAAATTTAGTCCGATCGTTCTGTTAATATGGCAGCTATATGCTATGATCATCCGATCTGTACAATTTCTTCGAATAGTACATTATTGCCTTAGGTTATAATCCATGCCAAATTTCGGGAAGATATTTTGTCAAATAAAATAATTTTTCATATAAGAACTTTATTCCGATCGTTCAGTTAATATGACAACTATATGTGATGAACATCCGATTTATGCAATTTCTTTGGATATTGCATTATCGTCTTAAAAAGAATTCCATGCCAAATTTCGTGAAGATACCTTGTCAAATGAAACAGTTTTTCATGCAAAAACTTTAGTCCGTTCGTTCAGTTAATATGGCAGCTATATGCTGTAGTTATCCGATCTGTACAATTTCTTCGAAGATTACAGTATTGCCTTAAGTTATAATACATGCCACATAACGGGCAGATACCTCGTCAAATAAAAAAGTTTTCCATATAGGAACTTTATTCCGATCGTTTAGTTAATATGGCAGCTATATGCTGTAGTTTTCCGATCTGTATAATTTCTTTGAAGATTACATTATTGCCTTGAGTTATAATTCATGCTGTAGTCATTCGGTCTGTACAATTTCTTCGAAGATTACATTGTTGCGTTAACTTATAATCCATGCCAAATTCCGGGAAGATACCTCGTCCAATAAAAAAGTTTTCCATGCAAGAAATTTAGTCCGATCGTTCAGTTAATATGGCAGCTATATGCTATGTTTATCCGATCTGTACAATTTCTTCGAAGATTACATTATTGCCTTAGGTTATAATCCACGCCAAATTTCGTGAAGATATTTTGTCAAATGAAAAAATTTTCCATATAAGAACTTTATTCCGATCGTTCAGTTAATATGGCAACTATATGCGATAAACATCCGATTTATACAATTTCTTCGAATATTGCATTATCGTCTTAAAAAGAATTCCATGCCAAATTTCGTGAAGATACCTTGTCAAATAAAAAAGTTTTTCATGCAGGAACTTTAGTCCGATCGTTCAGTTAATATGGCAGCTATATGCTGTAGTTATCCGATCTGTATATTTTCTTCGAAGATTACATTATTGCCTTAAGTTATAATTCATGCCACATAACGGGCAGATACCTCGTCAAATAAAAAAGTTTTCCATATAGGAACTTTATTCCGATCGTTTAGTTAATATGGCAGCTATATGCTGTAGTTTTCCGATCTGTATAATTTCTTTGCAGATTACATTATTGCCTTGAGTTATAATTCATGCCAAATATCGGGCAGATACCTCGTCAAATAAAAAAGTTTTTCATGGAAGAACTTTAGTCCGATCGTTCAGTTAATATGGCAGCTATATGCTGTAGTTATCCGATCTGTATATTTTCTTCGAAGATTACATTATTGCCTTAAGTTATAATTCATGCCACATAACGGGCAGATACCTCGTCAGATAAAAAAGTTTTCCATGCAAGAACTTTATTCCGATCGTTTAGTTAATATGGCAGCTATATGCTGTAGTTATCCGATCAATATAATTTCTTCGAAGATTACATTATTGCCTTGAGTTATAATTCATGCCAAATATCGGGCAGATACCTCGTCAAATAAAACAGTTTTCCATGCAAGAACTTTATTCCGATCTTTCAGTTAATATGGTAGCTATATGCTGTAGTTATCCGATCTGTATAATTTCTTCGAAGATTACATTATTGCCTTAAGTTATAAATCATGCCAAATATTGGGCAGATACCTCGTCAAATAAAAAAGTTTTCCGTGTAGGAACTTTATTCCGATCGTTCAGTTAATATGGCAGCTATATGCTGTAGTCATCCGATCTGTACAACTTCTTCGAAGATTACATTGTTGCGTTAACTTATACTCCATGCCAAATTCCGGGAAGATACCTCGTCCAATAAATAAGTTTTCCCTGCAAGAAATTTAGTCCGATCGTTCTGTTAATATGGCAGCTATATGCTATGATCATCCGATCTGTACAATTTCTTCGAATAGTACATTATTGCCTTAGGTTATAATCCATGCCAAATTTCGGGAAGATATTTTGTCAAATAAAATAATTTTTCATATAAGAACTTTATTCCGATCGTTCAGTTAATATGACAACTATATGTGATGAACATCCGATTTATGCAATTTCTTTGGATATTGCATTATCGTCTTAAAAAGAATTCCATGCCAAATTTCGTGAAGATACCTTGTCAAATGAAACAGTTTTTCATTCAAAAACTTTAGTCCGTTCGTTCAGTTAATATGGCAGCTATATGCTGTAGTTATCCGATCTGTACAATTTCTTCGAAGATTACAGTATTGCCTTAAGTTATAATACATGCCACATAACGGGCAGATACCTCGTCAAATAAAAAAGTTTTCCATATAGGAACTTTATTCCGATCGTTTAGTTAATATGGCAGCTATATGCTGTAGTTTTCCGATCTGTATAATTTCTTTGAAGATTACATTATTGCCTTGAGTTATAATTCATGCTGTAGTCATTCGGTCTGTACAATTTCTTCGAAGATTACATTGTTGCGTTAACTTATAATCCATGCCAAATTCCGGGAAGATACCTCGTCCAATAAAAAAGTTTTCCATGCAAGAAATTTAGTCCGATCGTTCAGTTAATATGGCAGCTATATGCTATGGTCATCCGATCTGTACAATTTCTTCGAAGATTACATTATTGCCTTAGGTTATAATCCACGCCAAATTTCGTGAAGATATTTTGTCAAATGAAAAAATTTTCCATATAAGAACTTTATTCCGATCGTTCAGTTAATATGGCAACTATATGCGATAAACATCCGATTTATACAATTTCTTCGAATATTGCATTATCGTCTTAAAAAGAATTCCATGCCAAATTTCGTGAAGATACCTTGTCAAATAAAAAAGTTTTTCATGCAGGAACTTTAGTCCGATCGTTCAGTTAATATGGCAGCTATATGCTGTAGTTATCCGATCTGTATATTTTCTTCGAAGATTACATTATTGCCTTAAGTTATAATTCATGCCACATAACGGGCAGATACCTCGTCAAATAAAAAAGTTTTCCATATAGGAACTTTATTCCGATCGTTTAGTTAATATGGCAGCTATATGCTGTAGTTTTCCGATCTGTATAATTTCTTTGAAGATTACATTATTGCCTTGAGTTATAATTCATGCCAAATATCGGGCAGATACCTCGTCAAATAAAAAAGTTTTTCATGGAAGAACTTTAGTCCGATCGTTCAGTTAATATGGCAGCTATATGCTGTAGTTATCCGATCTGTATATTTTCTTCGAAGATTACATTATTGCCTTAAGTTATAATTCATGCCACATAACGGGCAGATACCTCGTCAGATAAAAAAGTTTTCCATATAGGAACTTTATTCCGATCGTTTAGTTAATATGGTAGCTATATGCTGTAGTTATCCGTTCTGTATAATTTGTTCGAAGATTACATTATTGCCTTGAGTTATAATTCATGCCAAATATCGGGCAGATACCTCGTCAAATAAAAAAGTTTTTCATGCAAGAAATTTCGTCCGATCGTTCAGTTAATATGGCAGCTATATGGTGTAGTCATCCGATCTGTACAATTTCTTCGAAGATTACATTGTTGCGTTAACTTATAATCCATGCCAAATTCCGGGAAGATACCTCGTCCAATAAAAAAGGTTTCCATGTAAGAACTTTATTCCGATCGCTCAGTTAATATGGCAGCTATATGCTGTAGTTATCCGATCTGTACCATTTCTTCGAAGATTACATTGTTGCGTTAACTTATAATCCATGCCAAATTCCGGGAAGATACCTCGTCCAATAAAAAAGTTTTTCATGCAAGAAATTTAGTCCGATCGTTCAGTTAATATGACACCTATATCCTGTAGTTATCCGATCTGTACAATTTCTTCGAAGATTACATTGTTGCGTTAACTTATAATCCATGCCAAATTCCGGGAAGATACCTCGTCCAATAAAAAAGGTTTCCATGTAAGAACTTTATTCCGATCGCTCAGTTAATATGGCAGCTATATGCTGTAGTTATCCGATCTGTACAATTTCTTCGAAGATTACATTGTTGCGTTAACTTATAATCCATGCCAAATTCCGGGAAGATACCTCGTCAAATAAAAAAGTTTTCCGTGTAAGAACTTTATTCCGATCGCTCAGTTAATATGGCAGCTATATGCTGTAGTTATCCGATCTGTACAATTTCTTCGAAGATTACATTGTTGCGTTAACTTATAATCCATGCCAAATTCCGGGAAGATACCTCGTCCAATAAAAAAGTTTTTCATGCAAGAACTTTATTCCGATCGCTCAGCTAATATGGCAGCTATATGCTGTAGTTATCCGATCTGCCTTAAGTTATAATACATGCCAAATTTAGTGAAGATACTTCGTCAAATAAAAAAGTTTTCCATGTAAGAGCTTTACTCCGATCGCTTAGTTAATGTGGCAGCTATATGCTGTAGTTATCCGATCTGTATAATTTCTTCGAAGATTACATTATTGCCTTGAGTAATAATTCATGCCAAATATCGGGCAGATACCTCGTCAAATAAAAAAGTTTTCCATATACGAACTTTATTTCGATCGTTTAGTTAATATGGCAGCTATATGCTGTAGTTATCCGATCTGTACAATTTCTTCGAAGATTACATTGTTGCGTTAACTTATAATCCATGCCAAATTCCGGAAAGATACCTCGTCCAATAAAACAGTTTTCCATGCAAGAGCTTTATTCCGATCGTTCAGTTAATTTGGCAGCTATATGCTGTAGTTATCCGATCAATATAATTTCTTTGAAGATTACATGATTGCCTTTAGTTATAATCCATGCCAAATATCGGGCAGATACCTCGTCAAATAAAAAAGTTGTCCATATAAGAAATATATTCCGATCGTTCAGTTAATATGGCAACTATATGCGATAAACATCCGATTTATACAATTTCTTCGGATATTGCATTATTGTCTTAAAAAGAATTCCATGCCAAATTACGTGAAGATACCTCGTCAAATAAAAAAATTTTCCATGTAAGAACTTTATTCCGATCGTTCAGTTAATATGGCAGCTACATGCTGTAGTTATCCGATCTGTATAATTTCTTCGAAGATTACATTATTGCCTTGAGTTATAATTCATGCCAAATATCGGGCAGATACCTCGTCAAATAAAAAAGTTTTTAACGCAAGAACTTTATTCCGATCGTTCAGTTAGTATGGCAGCTATATGCTGTAGTTATCCGATCAATATAATTTCTTCGAAGATTACATTATTGCCTTGAGTTATAATTCATGCCAAATATCGGGCAGATACCTCGTCAAATAAAACAGTTTTCCATGCAAGAACTTTATTCCGATCGTTTAGTTAATATGGCAGCTATATGCTGTAGTTATCCGCTCAATATAATTTCTTCGAAGATTACATTATTGCCTTGAGTTATAATTCATGCCAAATATCGGGCAGATACCTCGTCAAATAAAACAGTTTTCCATGCAAGAACTTTATTCCGATCGTTTAGTTAATATGGCCGCTATATGCTGTAGTTATCCGATCAATATAATTTCTTCGAAGATTACATTATTGCCTTGAGTTATAATTCATGCCAAATATCGGGCAGATACCTCGTCAAATAAAACAGTTTTCCATGCAAGAACTTTATTCCGATCGCTCAGTTAATATAGCAGCTATATGCTGTAGTTATCCGATCTGCCTTAAGTTATAATACATGCCAAATTTAGTGAAGATACTTCGTCAAATAAAAAAGTTTTCCATGTAAGAACTTTACTCCGATTGCTTAGTTAATGTGGCAGCTATATGCTGTAGTTATCCGATCTGTATAATTTCTTCGAAGATTACATTATTGCCTTAAGTTATAAATCATGCCAAATATTGGGCAGATACCTGGTCAAAAAAAAAAGTTTTCCGTGTAAGAACTTTATTCCGATCGTTCAGTTAATATGGCAGCTATATGCTGTAGTCATCCGATCTGTACAATTTCTTTGAAGATTACATAGTTGCGTTAACTTATACTCCATGCCAAATTCAGGGAAGATACCTCGTCCAATAAAAAAGTTTTCCATGCAAGAAATTTAGTCCGATCGTTCAGTTAATATGGCAGCTATATGCTGTAGTTATCCGATCTGTACCATTTCTTCGAAGATTACATTGTTGCGTTAACTTATAATCCATGCCAAATTCCGGGAAGATACCTCGTCAAATAAAACAGTTTTCCATGCAAGAACTTTATTCCGATCGTTCAGTTAATACGGCAGCTATATGCTGTAGTTATCCGATCAATATAATTTCATTGAAGATTACATGATTGCCTTTAGTTATAATCCATGCCAAATATCGGGCAGATACCTCGTCAAATAAAAAAGTTGTCCATGTAAGAAATATATTCCGATCGTTCAGTTAATATGGCAACTATTTGCGATAAACATCCGATTTATACAATTTCTTCGGATATTGCGTTATTGTCTTACAAAGAATTCCATGCCATATCACGTGAAGATACCTCGTCAAATAAAAAAGTTTTTCATGCAAGAAATTTCGTCCGATCGTTCAGTTAATATGGCAGCTATATGGTGTAGTCATCCGATCTGTAAAATTTCTTCGAAGATTACATTGATGCGTTAACTTATAATCCATGCCAAATTCCGGGAAGATACCTCGTCCAATAAAAAAGGTTTCCTTGTAAGAACTTTATTCCGATCGCTCAGTTAATATGGCAGCTATATGCTGTAGTTATCCGATCTGTACAATTTCTTCGAAGATTACATTGTTGCGTTAACTTACAATCCATGCCAAATTCCGGGAAGATACCTCGTCAAATAAAACAGTTTTCCATGCAAGAACTTTATTCCGATCGTTCAGTTAATACGGCAGCTATATGCTGTAGTTATCCGATCAATATAATTTCTTTGAAGATTACATGATTGCCTTTAGTTATAATCCATGCCAAATATCGGGCAGACACCTCGTCAAATAAAAAAGTTGTCCATGTAAGAAATATATTCCGATCGTTCAGTTAATATGGCAACTATTTGCGATAAACATCCGATTTATACAATTTCTTCGGATATTGCGTTATTGTCTTACAAAGAATTCCATGCCATATTACGTGAAGATACCTCGTCAAATAAAAAAGTTTTTCATGCAAGAAATTTCGTCCGATCGTTCAGTTAATATGGCAGCTATATGGTGTAGTCATCCGATCTGTAAAATTTCTTCGAAGATAACATTGATGCGTTAACTTATAATCCATGCCAAATTCCGGGAAGATACCTCGTCCAATAAAAAAGGTTTCCATGTAAGAACTTTATTCCGATCGCTCAGTTAATATGGCAGCTATATGCTGTAGTTATCCGATCTGTACCATTTCTTCGAAGATTACATTGTTGCGTTAACTTATAATCCATGCCAAATTCCGGGAAGATACCTCGTCAAATAAAACAGTTTTCCATGCAAGAACTTTATTCCGATCGCTCAGTTAATATGGCAGCTATATGCTGTAGTTATCCGATCTGTACCATTTCTTCGAAGATTACATTGTTGCGTTAACTTATAATCCATGCCAAATTCCGGGAAGATACCTCGTCAAATAAAACAGTTTTCCATGCAAGAACTTTATTCCGATCGCTCAGTTAATATGGCAGCTATATGCTGTAGTTATCCGATCTGTACCATTTCTTCGAAGATTACATTGTTGCGTTAACTTATAATCCATGCCAAATTCCGGGAAGATACCTCGTCAAATAAAACAGTTTTCCATGCAAGAACTTTATTCCGATCGCTCCGTTAATATGGCAGCTATATGCTGTAGTTATCCGATCTGTACCATTTCTTCGAAGATTACATTGTTGCGTTAACTTATAATCCATGCCAAATTCCGGAAAGATACCTCGTCAAATAAAAAAGTTTTCCATGCAAGAAATTTAGTCCGATCGTTCCGTTAATATGGCAGCTATATGCTGTAGTTATCCGATCTGTACCATTTCTTCGAAGATTACATTGTTGCGTTAACTTATAATCCATGCCAAATTCCGGGAAGATACCTCGTCAAATAAAACAGTTTTCCATGCAAGAACTTTATTCCGATCGTTCAGTTAATACGGCAGCTATATGCTGTAGATATCCGATCAATATAATTTCTTTGAAGATTACATGATTGCCTTTAGTTATAATCCATGCCAAATATCGGGCAGATACCTCGTCAAATAAAAAAGTTGTCCATGTAAGAAATATATTCCGATCGTTCAGTTAATATGGCAACTATTTGCGATAAACATCCGATTTATACAATTTCTTCGGATATTGCGTTATTGTCTTACAAAGAATTCCATGCCATATTACGTGAAGATACCTCGTCAAATAAAAAAGTTTTTCATGCAAGAAATTTCGTCCGACCGTTCAGTTAATATGGCAGCTATATGCTATAGTCATCCGCTCTGTACAATTTCTTCGAAGATTACATTATTGCCTTAGGTTATAATCCATGCCAAATTTCGTGAAGATATTTTGTCAAATAAAAAAATTTTCCATGTAAAAACTTTATTCCGATCGTTCAGTTAATATGGCAGCTATATGCTGTAGTTATCCGATCAATATAATTTCTTTGAAGATTACATGATTGCCTTTAGTTATAATCCATGCCAAATATCGGGCAGACACCTCGTCAAATAAAAAAGTTGTCCATGTAAGAAATATATTCCGATCGTTCAGTTAATATGGCAACTATTTGCGATAAACATCCGATTTATACAATTTCTTCGGATATTGCGTTATTGTCTTACAAAGAATTCCATGCCATATTACGTGAAGATACCTCGTCAAATAAAAAAGTTTTTCATGCAAGAAATTTCGTCCGATCGTTCAGTTAATATGGCAGCTATATGGTGTAGTCATCCGATCTGTAAAATTTCTTCGAAGATAACATTGATGCGTTAACTTATAATCCATGCCAAATTCCGGGAAGATACCTCGTCCAATAAAAAAGGTTTCCATGTAAGAACTTTATTCCGATCGCTCAGTTAATATGGCAGCTATATGCTGTAGTTATCCGATCTGTACAATTTCTTCGAAGATTACATTGTTGCGTTAACTTATAATCCATGCCAAATTCCGGGAAGATACCTCGTCAAATAAAACAGTTTTCCATGCAAGAACTTTATTCCGATCGCTCAGTTAATATGGCAGCTATATGCTGTAGTTATCCGATCTGTACCATTTCTTCGAAGATTACATTGTTGCGTTAACTTATAATCCATGCCAAATTCCGGGAAGATACCTCGTCAAATAAAACAGTTTTCCATGCAAGAACTTTATTCCGATCGCTCCGTTAATATGGCAGCTATATGCTGTAGTTATCCGATCTGTACCATTTCTTCGAAGATTACATTGTTGCGTTAACTTATAATCCATGCCAAATTCCGGGAAGATACCTCGTCAAATAAAAAAGTTTTCCATGCAAGAAATTTAGTCCGATCGTTCCGTTAATATGGCAGCTATATGCTGTAGTTATCCGATCTGTACCATTTCTTCGAAGATTACATTGTTGCGTTAACTTATAATCCATGCCAAATTCCGGGAAGATACCTCGTCAAATAAAACAGTTTTCCATGCAAGAACTTTATTCCGATCGTTCAGTTAATACGGCAGCTATATGCTGTAGTTATCCGATCAATATAATTTCTTTGAAGATTACATGATTGCCTTTAGTTATAATCCATGCCAAATATCGGGCAGATACCTCGTCAAATAAAAAAGTTGTCCATGTAAGAAATATATTCCGATCGTTCAGTTAATATGGCAACTATTTGCGATAAACATCCGATTTATACAATTTCTTCGGATATTGCGTTATTGTCTTACAAAGAATTCCATGCCATATTACGTGAAGATACCTCGTCAAATAAAAAAGTTTTTCATGCAAGAAATTTCGTCCGACCGTTCAGTTAATATGGCAGCTATATGCTATAGTCATCCGCTCTGTACAATTTCTTCGAAGATTACATTATTGCCTTAGGTTATAATCCATGCCAAATTTCGTGAAGATATTTTGTCAAATAAAAAAATTTTCCATGTAAAAACTTTATTCCGATCGTTCAGTTAATATGGCAGCTATATGCTGTAGTTATCCGATCAATATAATTTCTTCGAAGATTACATTATTGCCTTGAGTTATAATTCATGCCAAATATCGGGCAGATACCTCGTCAAACAAAAAAGTTTTTAATGCAAGAAATTTAGTCCGATCGTTTAGTTAATATGGCAGCTATATGCTGTAGTTATCCGATCTGTATATTTTCTTCGAAGATTACATTATTGCCTTGAGTTATAATTCATGCCCAATATCGGGCAGATACCTCGTCAAATAAAACAGTTTTCCATGCAAGAACTTTATTCCGATCTTTCAGTTAATATGGTAGCTATATGCTGTAGTTATCCGTTCTGTATAATTTGTTCGAAGATTACATTATTGCCTTGAGTTATAATTCATGCCAAATGTCGGGAAGATACCTCGTCAAATAAAAAAGTTTTTCATGCAAGAAATTTCGTCAGATCGTTCAGTTAATATGGCAGCTATATGGTGTAGTCATCCGATCTGTAAAATTTCTTCGAAGATTACATTGTTGCGTTAACTTATAATCCATGCCAAATTCCGGGAAGATACCTCGTCCAATAAAAAAGGTTTCCATGTAAGAACTTTATTCCGATCGCTCAGTTAATATGGCAGCTATATGCTGTAGTTATCCGATCTGTACAATTTCTTCGAAGATTACATTGTTGCGTTAACTAATAATCCATGCCAAATTCCGGGAAAATACCTCGTCCAATAAAAAAGTTTTTCATGCAAGAAATTTAGTCCGATCGTTCAGTTAATATGGCAGCTATATGCTGTAGTTATCCGATCTGCCTTAAGTTATAATACATGCCAAATTTAGTGAAGATACTTCGTCAAATAAAAAAGTTTCCATGTAAGAACTTTACTCCGATCGCTTAGTTAATGTGGCAGCTATATGCTGTAGTTATCCGATCTGTACAATTTCTTCGAAGATTACAGTATTGCCTTAAGTTATAATACATGCCAAATTTAGTGAAGATACTTCGTCAAATAAAAAAGTTTTCCATGTAAGAACAGTTCAGTTAATATGGCAGCTATATGCTGTAGTTATCCGAAAAATATAATTTCTTCGAAGATTACATTATTGGCTTGAGTTATAAATCATGCCAAATATCGGGCAGATGCCTCGTCAAATAAAACAGTTTTCCATGCAAGAACTTTATTCCGATCTTTCAGTTAATATGGTAGCTATATGCTGTAGTTATCCGATCTGTATAATTTCTTCGAAGATTACATTATTGCCTTAAGTTATAAATCATGCCAAATATTGGGCAGATACCTCGTCAAATAAAAAAGTTTTCCGTGTAAGAACTTTATTCCGATCGTTCAGTTAATATGGCAGCTATATGCTGTAGTTATCCGATCAATATAATTTCTTCGAAGATTACATTATTGCCTTGAGTTATAATCCATGCCAAATTTCGTGAATATACCTCGTCAAATAAAACAGTTTTCCATGCAAGAACTTTATTCCGATCGTTCAGTTAATACGGCAGCTATATGCTGTAGTTATCCGATCAATATAATTTCTTTGAAGATTACATGATTGCCTTTAGTTATAATCCATGCCAAATATCGGGCAGATACCTCGTCAAATAAAAAAGTTGTCCATATAAGAAATATATTCCGATCGTTCAGTTAATATGGCAACTATATGCGATAAACATCCGATTTATACAATTTCTTCGGATATTGCATTATTGTCTTAAAAAGAATTCCATGCCAAATTACGTGAAGATACCTCGTCAAATAAAAAAATTTTCCATGTAAGAACTTTATTCCGATCGTTCAGTTAATATGGCAGCTACATGCTGTAGTTATCCGATCTGTATAATTTCTTCGAAGATTACATTATTGCCTTGAGTTATAATTCATGCCAAATATCGGGCAGATACCTCGTCAAATAAAAAAGTTTTTAACGCAAGAACTTTATTCCGATCGTTCAGTTAGTATGGCAGCTATATGCTGTAGTTATCCGATCAATATAATTTCTTCGAAGATTACATTATTGCCTTGAGTTATAATTCATGCCAAATATCGGGCAGATACCTCGTCAAATAAAACAGTTTTCCATGCAAGAAATTTATTCCGATCGTTTAGTTAATATGGCAGCTATATGCTGTAGTTATCCGATCAATATAATTTCTTCGAAGATTACATTATTGCCTTGAGTTATAATTCATGCCAAATATCGGGCAGATACCTCGTCAAATAAAACAGTTTTCCATGCAAGAACTTTATTCCGATCTTTCAGTTAATATGGTAGCTATATGCTGTAGTTATCCGATCTGTATAATTTCTTCGAAGATTACATTATTGCCTTAAGTTATAAATCATGCCAAATATTGGGCAGATACCTCGTCAAATAAAAAAGTTTTCCGTGTAAGAACTTTATTCCGATCGTTCAGTTAATATGGCAGCTATATGCTGTAGTCATCCGATCTGTACAACTTCTTCGAAGATTACATTGTTGCGTTAACTTATACTCCATGCCAAATTCCGGGAAGATACCTCGTCCAATAAATAAGTTTTCCCTGCAAGAAGCAAATTTCGGGAAGATATTTTGTCAAATAAAAAAATTTTTCATATAAGAACTTTATTCCGATCGTTCAGTTAATATGACAACTATATGTGATGAACATCCGATTTATGCAATTTCTTTGGATATTGCATTATCGTCTTAAAAAGAATTCCATGCCAAATTTCGTGAAGATACCTTGTCAAATGAAACAGTTTTTCATGCAAAAACTTTAGTCCGTTCGTTCAGTTAATATGGCAGCTATCTGCTGTAGTTATCCGATCTGTACAATTTCTTCGAAGATTACAGTATTGCCTTAAGTTATAATACATGCCAAATTTAGTGAAGATACTTCGTCAAATAAAAAAGTTTTCCATGTAAGAACTTTATTCCGATCGCTCAGTTAATATGGCAGCTATATGCTGTAGTTATCCGATCTGTATAATTTCTTTGAAGATTACATTATTGCCTTAAGTTATAATTCATGCCAAATTTCCATTTTCCATATAAGAACTTTATTCCGATCGTTTATTTGATATAGCAGCTATATGCTGTAGTCATCCGATCTGTACAATTTCTTCGAAGATTACATTGTTGCGTTAACTTATAATCCATGCCAAATTCCGGGAAGATACCTCGTCCAATAAAAAAGTTTTCCATGCAAAAACTTTATTCCGAACGTTCAGTTAATATGGCAGCTATATGCTGTAGTCATCCGGTCTGTACAATTTCTTCGAAGATTACATTGTTGCGTTAACTTATAATCCATGCCAAATTCCGCGAAGATACCTCGTCCAATAAAAAAGTTTTCCATGCAAGAAATTTATTCCGATCGCTCAGTTAATATGGCAGCTATATGCTATGGTCATCCGATCTGTACAATTTCTTCGAAGATTACATTATTGCCTTAGGTTATAATCCACGCCAAATTTCGTGAAGATATTTTGTCAAATGAAAAAATTTTCCATATAAGAACTTTATTCCGATCGTTCAGTTAATATGGCAACTATATGCGATAAACATCCGATTTATACAATTTCTTCGAATATTGCATTATCGTCTTAAAAAGAATTCCATGCCAAATTTCATGAAGATACCTTGTCAAATAAAAAAGTTTTTCATGCAAGAACTTTAGTCCGATGGTTCAGTTAATATGGCAGCTATATGCTGTAGTTATCCGATCTGTATATTTTCTTCGAAGATTACATTATTGCCTTAAGTTATAATTCATGCCACATAACGGGCAGATACCTCGTCAAATAAAAAAGTTTTCCATATAGGAACTTTATTCCGATCGTTTAGTTAATATGGCAGCTATATGCTGTAGTTTTCCGATCTGTATAACTTCTTTGAAGATTACATTATTGCCTTGAGTTATAATTCATGCCAAATATCGGGCAGATACCTCGTCAAATAAAAAAGTTTTTCATGCAAGAACTTTAGTCCGATCGTTCAGTTAATATGGCAGCTATATGCTGTAGTTATCCGATCTGTATATTTTCTTCGAAGATTACATTATTGCCTTAAGTTATAATTCATGCCACATAACGGGCAGATACCTCGTCAGATAAAAAAGTTTTCCATATAGGAACTTTATTCCGATCGTTTAGTTAATATGGTAGCTATATGCTGTAGTTATCCGTTCTGTATAATTTGTTCGAAGATTACATTATTGCCTTGAGTTATAATTCATGCCAAATATCGGGCAGATACCTCGTCAAATAAAAAAGTTTTTCATGCAAGAAATTTCGTCCGATCGTTCAGTTAATATGGCAGCTATATGGTGTAGTCATCCGATCTGTACAATTTCTTCGAAGATTACATTGTTGCGTTAACTTATAATCCATGCCCAATTCCGGGAAGATACTTCGTCCAATAAAAAAGGTTTCCATGTAAGAACTTTATTCCGATCGCTCAGTTAATGTGGCAGCTATATGCTGTAGTTATCCGATCTGTACAATTTCTTCGAAGATTACATTGTTGCGTTAACTTATAATCCATGCCAAATTCCGGGAAGATACCTCGTCCAATAAAAAAGTTTTTATGCAAGAAATTTAGTCCGATCGTTCAGTTAATATGACACCTATATCCTGTAGTTATCCGATATGTACAATTTCTTCGAAGATTATATTGTTGCGTTAACTTATAATCCATGCCAAATTCCGGGAAGATACCTCGTCCAATAAAAAAGGTTTCCATGTAAGAACTTTATTCCGATCGCTCAGTTAATATGGCAGCTATATGCTGTAGTTATCCGATCTGCCTTAAGTTATAATACATGCCAAATTTAGTGAAGATACTTCGTCAAATAAAAAAGTTTTCCATGTAAGAACTTTACTCCGATCGCTTAGTTAATGTGGCAGCTATATGCTGTAGTTATCCGATCTGTATAATTTTTTCGAAGATTACATTATTGCCTTGAGTAATAATTCATGCCAAATATCGGGCAGATACCTCGTCAAATAAAAAAGTTTTCCATATACGAACTTTATTTCGATCGTTTAGTTAATATGGCAGCTATATGCTGTAGTTATCCGATCTGTACAATTTCTTCGAAGATTACATTGTTGCGTTAACTTATAATCCATGCCAAATTCCGGAAAGATACCTCGTCCAATAAAACAGTTTTCCATGCAAGAGCTTTATTCCGATCGTTCAGTTAATTTGGCAGCTATATGCTGTAGTTATCCGATCAATATAATTTCTTCGAAGATTACATTTTTGCCTTGAGTTATAATTCAAGCCAAATATCGGGCAGATACCTCGTCAAATAAAGCAGTTTTCCATGCAAGAACTTTATTCCGATCGCTCAGTTAATATGGTAGCTATATGCTGTAGTTATCCGATGTGTATAATTTCTTCGAAGATTACATTATTGCCTTAAACTATAAATCATGCCAAATATTGGGCAGATACCTGGTCAAAAAAAAAAGTTTTCCGTGTAAGAACTTTATTCCGATCGTTCAGTTAATATGGCAGCTATATGCTGTAGTCATCCGATCTGTACAATTTCTTCGAAGATTACATTGTTGGGTTAATTTATACTCCATGCCAAATTCAGGGAAGATACCTCGTCCAATAAAAAAGTTTTCCATGCAAGAAATTTAGTCCGATCGTTCAGTTAATATGGCAGCTATATGCTATGGTCATCCGATCTGTACAATTTCTTCGAATAGTACATTATTGCCTTAGGTTATAGTCCATGCCAAATTTCGGGAAGCTATTTTGTCAAATAAAAAAGTTTATCATGCAAGAACTTTATTCCGATCGTTCAGTTAGTATGACAACTATATGTGATAAATATCCGATTTATACAATTTCTTTGGATATTGCATTATCGTCTTAAAAAGAATTCCATGCCAAATTTCGTGAAGATACCTTGTCAAATGAAACAGTTTTTCATGCAAGAACTTTAGTCCGTTCGTTCAGTTAATATGGCAGCTATATGCTGTAGTTATCCGATCTGTACAATTTCTTCGAAGATTACAGTATTGCCTTAAGTTATAATACATGCCAAATTTAGTGAAGATACTTCGTCAAATAAAAAAGTTTTCCATGTAAGAACTTTATTCCGATCGCTCAGTTAATATGGCAGCTATATGCTGTAGTTATCCGATCTATATAATTTCTTTGAAGAATACATTATTGCCTTGAGTTATAAATCATGCCAAATATCGGGCAGATGCCTCGTCAAATAAAACAGTTTTCCATGCAAGAACTTTATTCCGCTCTTTCAGTTAATATGGTAGCTATATGCTGTAGTTATCCGATCTGTATAATTTCTTCGAAGATTACATTATTGCCTTAAGTTATAAATCATGCCAAATATTGGGCAGATACCTCGTCAAATAAAAAAGTTTTCCGTGTAAGAACTTTATTCCGATCGTTCAGTTAATATGGCAGCTATATGCTGTAGTTATCCGATCAATATAATTTCTTCGAAGATTACATTATTGCCTTGAGTTATAATCCATGCCAAATTTCGTGAATATACCTCGTCAAATAAAACAGTTTTCCATGCAAGAACTTTATTCCGATCGTTCAGTTAATATGGCAGCTATATGCTGTAGTTATCCGATCAATATAATTTCTTTGAAGATTACATGATTGCCTTAAGTTATAATCCATGCCAAATATCGGGCAGATACTTCGTCAAATAAAAAAGTTGTCCATATAAGAAATATATTCCGATCGTTCAGTTAATATGGCAACTATATGCGATAAACATCGGATTTATACAATTTCTTCGGATATTGCATTATTGTCTTAAAAAGAATTCCATGCCAAATTACGTGAAGATACCTCGTCAAATAGTCATCCGATCTGTACAACTTCTTCGAAGATTACATTGTTGCGTTAACTTATACTCCATGCCAAATTCCGGGAAGATACTTCGTCCAATAAAAAAGGTTTCCATGTAAGAACTTTATTCCGATCGCTCAGTTAATATGGCAGCTATATGCTGTAGTTATCCGATCTGTACAATTTCTTCGAAGATTACATTGTTGCGTTAACTTATAATCCATGCCAAATTCCGGGAAGATACCTCGTCCAATAAAAAAGTTTTTCGTGCAAGAAATTTAGTCCGATCGTTCAGTTGATATGACACCTATATCCTGTAGTTATCCGATCTGTACAATTTCTTCGAAGATTACATTGTTGCGTTAACTTATAATCCATGCCAAATTCCGGGAAGATACCTCGTCCAATAAAAAAGGTTTCCATGTAAGAACTTTATTCCGATCGCTCAGTTAATATGGCAGCTATATGCTGTAGTTATCCGATCTGCCTTAAGTTATAATACATGCCAAATTTGGTGAAGATACTTCGTCAAATAAAAAAGTTTTCCATGTAAGAACTTTACTCCGATCGCTTAGTTAATGTGGCAGCTATATGCTGTAGTTATCCGATCTGTATAATTTCTTCGAAGATTACATTATTGCCTTGAGTAATAATTCATGCCAAATATCGGGCAGATACCTCGTCAAATAAAAAAGTTTTCCATATACGAACTTTATTTCGATCGTTTAGTTAATATGGCAGCTATATGCTGTAGTTATCCGATCAATATAATTTCTTTGAAGATTACATGATTGCCTTAAGTTATAATCCATGCCAAATATCGGGCAGATACTTCGTCAAATAAAAAATTTGTCCATATAAGAAATATATTCCGATCGTTCAGTTAATATGGCAACTATATGCGATAAACATCCGATTTATACAATTTCTTCGGATATTGCATTATTGTCTTAAAAAGAATTCCATGCTAAATTACGTGAAGATACCTCGTCAAATAGTCATCCGATCTGTACAACTTCTTCGAAGATTACATTGTTGCGTTAACTTATACTCCATGCCAAATTCCGGGAAGATACTTCGTCCAATAAAAAAGGTTTCCATGTAAGAACTTTATTCCGATCGCTCAGTTAATATGGCAGCTATATGCTGTAGTTATCCGATCTGTACAATTTCTTCGAAGATTACATTGTTGCGTTAACTTATGATCCATGCCAAAATCCGGGAAGATACCTCGTCCAATAAAAAAGTTTTTCATGCAAGAAATTTAGTCCGATCGTTCAGTTAATATGACACCTATATCCTGTAGTTATCCGATCTGTACAATTTCTTCGAAGATTACATTGTTGCGTTAACTTATAACCCATGCCAAATTCCGGGAAGATACCTCGTCCAATAAAAAAGGTTTCCATGTAAGAACTTTATTCCGATCGCTCAGTTAATATGGCAGCTATATGCTGTAGTTATCCGATCTGTACAATTTCTTCGAAGATTACATTGTTGCGTTAACTTATAATCCATGCCAAATTCCGGGAAGATACCTCGTCCAATAAAAAAGTTTTTATGCAAGAAATTTAGTCCGATCGTTCAGTTAATATGGCAGCTATATGCTGTAGTTATCCGATCTGTCTTAAGTTATAATACATGCCAAATTTGGTGAAGATACTTCGTCCAATAAAAAAGGTTTCCATGTAAGAACTTTATTCCGATCGCTCAGTTAATATGGCAGCTATATGCTGTAGTTATCCGATCTGTACAATTTCTTCGAAGATTACATTGTTGCGTTAACTTATAATCCATGCCCAATTCCGGGAAGATACTTCGTCCAATAAAAAAGGTTTCCATGTAAGAACTTTATTCCGATCGCTCAGTTAATATGGCAGCTATATGCTGTAGTTATCCGATCTGTACAATTTCTTCGAAGATTACATTGTTGCGTTAACTTATAATCCATGCCAAATTCCGGGAAGATACCTCGTCCAATAAAAAAGGTTTCCATGTAAGAACTTTATTCCGATCGCTCAGTTAATATGGCAGCTATATGCTGTAGTTATCCGATCTGTACAATTTCTTCGAAGATTACATTGTTGCGTTAACTTATAATCCATGCCAAATTCCGGGAAGATACCTCGTCCAATAAAAAAGGTTTCCATGTAAGAACTTTATTCCGATCGCTCAGTTAATATGGCAGCTATATGCTGTAGTTATCCGATCTGCCTTAAGTTATAATACATGCCAAATTTGGTGAAGATACTTCGTCCAATAAAAAAGGTTTCCATGTAAGAACTTTATTCCGATCGCTCAGTTAATATGGCAGCTATATGCTGTAGTTATCCGATCTGTACAATTTCTTCGAAGATTACATTGTTGCGTTAACTTATAATCCATGCCCAATTCCGGGAAGATACTTCGTCCAATAAAAAAGGTTTCCATGTAAGAACTTAATTCCGATCGCTCAGTTAATATGGCAGCTATATGCTGTAGTTATCCGATCTGTACAATTTCTTCGAAGATTACATTGTTGCGTTAACTTATAATCCATGCCAAATTCCGGGAAGATACCTCGTCCAATAAAAAAGTTTTTATGCAAGAAATTTAGTCCGATCGTTCAGTTAATATGACACCTATATCCTGTAGTTATCCGATCTGTACAATTTCTTCGAAGATTATATTGTTGCGTTAACTTATAATCCATGCCAAATTCCGGGAAGATACCTCGTCCAATAAAAAAGGTTTCCATGTAAGAACTTTATTCCGATCGCTCAGTTAATATGGCAGCTATATGCTGTAGTTATCCGATCTGCCTTAAGTTATAATACATGCCAAATTTAGTGAAGATACTTCGTCAAATAAAAAAGTTTTCCATGTAAGAACTTTACTCCGATCGCTTAGTTAATGTGGCAGCTATATGCTGTAGTTATCCGATCTGTATAATTTCTTCGAAGATTACATTATTGCCTTGAGTAATAATTCATGCCAAATATCGGGCAGATACCTCGTCAAATAAAAAAGTTTTCCATATACGAACTTTATTTCGATCGTTTAGTTAATATGGCAGCTATATGCTGTAGTTATCCGATCTGTACAATTTCTTCGAAGATTACATTGTGGCGTTAACTTATAATCCATGCCAAATTCCGGAAAGATACCTCGTCCAATAAAACAGTTTTCCATGCAAGAGCTTTATTCCGATCGTTCAGTTAATTTGGCAGCTATATGCTGTAGTTATCCGATCAATATAATTTCTTCGAAGATTACATTATTGCCTTGAGTTATAATTCAAGCCAAATATCGGGCAGATACCTCGTCAAATAAAGCAGTTTTCCATGCAAGAACTTTATTCCGATCTTTTAGTTAATATGGTAGCTATATGCTGTAGTTATCCGATGTGTATAATTTCTTCGAAGATTACATTATTGCCTTAAACTATAAATCATGCCAAATATTGGGCAGATACCTGGTCAAAAAAAAAAGTTTTCCGTGTAAGAACTTTATTCCGATCGTTCAGCTAATATGGCAGCTATATGCTGTAGTCATCCGATCTGTACAATTTCTTCGAAGATTACATTGTTGGGTTAATTTATACTCCATGCCAAATATCGGGCAGATACCTCGTCAAATAAAAAAGTTTTCCATATACGAACTTTATTTCGATCGTTTAGTTAATATGGCAGCTATATGCTGTAGTTATCCGATCAATATAATTTCTTTGAAGATTACATGATTGCCTTAAGTTATAATCCATGCCAAATATCGGGCAGATACTTCGTCAAATAAAAAAGTTGTCCATATAAGAAATATATTCCGATCGTTCAGTTAATATGGCAACTATATGCGATAAACATCCGATTTATACAATTTCTTCGGATATTGCATTATTGTCTTAAAAAGAATTCCATGCTAAATTACGTGAAGATACCTCGTCAAATAGTCATCCGATCTGTACAACTTCTTCGAAGATTACATTGTTGCGTTAACTTATACTCCATGCCAAATTCCGGGAAGATACTTCGTCCAATAAAAAAGGTTTCCATGTAAGAACTTTATTCCGATCGCTCAGTTAATATGGCAGCTATATGCTGTAGTTATCCGATCTGTACAATTTCTTCGAAGATTACATTGTTGCGTTAACTTATGATCCATGCCAAATTCCGGGAAGATACCTCGTCCAATAAAAAAGTTTTTCATGCAAGAAATTTAGTCCGATCGTTCAGTTAATATGACACCTATATCCTGTAGTTATCCGATCTGTACAATTTCTTCGAAGATTACATTGTTGCGTTAACTTATAATCCATGCCAAATTCCGGGAAGATACCTCGTCCAATAAAAAAGGTTTCCATGTAAGAACTTTATTCCGATCGCTCAGTTAATATGGCAGCTATATGCTGTAGTTATCCGATCTGTACAATTTCTTCGAAGATTACATTGTTGCGTTAACTTATAATCCATGCCAAATTCCGGGAAGATACCTCGTCCAATAAAAAAGTTTTTATGCAAGAAATTTAGTCCGATCGTTCAGTTAATATGGCAGCTATATCCTGTAGTTATCCGATCTGTATAATTTCTTCGAAGATTACATTATTGCCTTGAGTTATAATTCAAGCCAAATATCGGGCAGATACCTCGTCAAATAAAGCAGTTTTCCATGCAAGAACTTTATTCCGATCTTTTAGTTAATATGGTAGCTATATGCTGTAGTTATCCGATGTGTATAATTTCTTCGAAGATTACATTATTGCCTTAAACTATAAATCATGCCAAATATTGGGCAGATACCTGGTCAAAAAAAAAAGTTTTCCGTGTAAGAACTTTATTCCGATCGTTCAGTTAATATGGCAGCTATATGCTGTAGTCATCCGATCTGTACAATTTCTTCGAAGATTACATTGTTGGGTTAATTTATACTCCATGCCAAATATCGGGCAGATACCTCGTCAAATAAAAAAGTTTTCCATATACGAACTTTATTTCGATCGTTTAGTTAATATGGCAGCTATATGCTGTAGTTATCCGATCAATATAATTTCTTTGCAGATTACATGATTGCCTTAAGTTATAATCCATGCCAAATATCGGGCAGATACTTCGTCAAATAAAAAAGTTGTCCATATAAGAAATATATTCCGATCGTTCAGTTAATATGGCAACTATATGCGATAAACATCCGATTTATACAATTTCTTCGGATATTGCATTATTGTCTTAAAAAGAATTCCATGCCAAATTACGTGAAGATACCTCGTCAAATAGTCATCCGATCTGTACAACTTCTTCGAAGATTACATTGTTGCGTTAACTTCTACTCCATGCCAAATTCCGGGAAGATACTTCGTCCAATAAAAAAGGTTTCCATGTAAGAACTTTATTCCGATCGCTCAGTTAATATGGCAGCTATATGCTGTAGTTATCCGATCTGTACAATTTCTTCGAAGATTACATTGTTGCGTTAACTTATGATCCATGCCAAATTCCGGGAAGATACCTCGTCCAATAAAAAAGTTTTTCATGCAAGAAATTTAGTCCGATCGTTCAGTTAATATGACACCTATATCCTGTAGTTATCCGATCTGTACAATTTCTTCGAAGATTACATTGTTGCGTTAACTTATAATCCATGCCAAATTCCGGGAAGATACCTCGTCCAATAAAAAAGGTTTCCATGTAAGAACTTTATTCCGATCGCTCAGTTAATATGGCAGCTATATGCTGTAGTTATCCAATCTGTACAATTTTTTCGAAGATTACATTGTTGCGTTAACTTATAATCCATGCCAAATATCGGGCAGATACTTCGTCAAATAAAAAAAATGTCCATATAAGAAATATATTCCGATCGTTCAGTTAATATGACACCTATATCCTGTAGTTATCCGATCTGTACAATTTCTTCGAAGATTACATTGTTGGGTTAATTTATACTCCATGCCAAATATCGGGCAGATACCTCGTCAAATAAAAAGTTTTCCATATACGAACTTTATTTCGATCGTTTAGTTAATATGGCAGCTATATGCTGTAGTTATCCGATCAATATAATTTCTTTGAAGATTACATGATTGCCTTAAGTTATAATCCATGCCAAATATCGGGCAGATACTTCGTCAAATAAAAAAGTTGTCCATATAAGAAATATATTCCGATCGTTCAGTTAATATGGCAACTATATGCGATAAACATCCGATTTATACAATTTCTTCGGATATTGCATTATTGTCTTAAAAAGAATTCCATGCCAAATTACGTGAAGATACCTCGTCAAATAGTCATCCGATCTGTACAACTTCTTCGAAGATTACATTGTTGCGTTAACTTATACTCCATGCCAAATTCCGGGAAGATACTTCGTCCAATAAAAAAGGTTTCCATGTAAGAACTTTATTCCGATCGCTCAGTTAATATGGCAGCTATATGCTGTAGTTATCCGATCTGTACAATTTCTTCGAAGATTACATTGTTGCGTTAACTTATGATCCATGCCAAATTCCGGGAAGATACCTCATCCAATAAAAAAGTTTTTATGCAAGAAATTTAGTCCGATCGTTCAGTTAATATGGCAGCTATATGCTGTAGTTATCCGATCTGCCTTAAGTTATAATACATGCCAAATTTGGTGAAGATACTTCGTCCAATAAAAAAGGTTTCCATGTAAGAACTTTATTCCGATCGCTCAGTTAATATGGCAGCTATATGCTGTAGTTATCCGATCTGTACAATTTCTTCGAAGATTACATTGTTGCGTTAACTTATAATCCATGCCCAATTCCGGGAAGATACTTCGTCCAATAAAAAAGGTTTCCATGTAAGAACTTTATTCCGATCGCTCAGTTAATATGGCAGCTATATGCTGTAGTTATCCGATCTGTACAATTTCTTCGAAGATTACATTGTTGCGTTAACTTATAATCCATGCCAAATTCCGGGAAGATACCTCGTCCAATAAAAAAGGTTTCCATGTAAGAACTTTATTCCGATCGCTCAGTTAATATGGCAGCTATATGCTGTAGTTATCCGATCTGTACAATTTCTTCGAAGATTACATTGTTGCGTTAACTTATAATCCATGCCAAATTCCGGGAAGATACCTCGTCCAATAAAAAAGGTTTCCATGTAAGAACTTTATTCCGATCGCTCAGTTAATATGGCAGCTATATGCTGTAGTTATCCGATCTGCCTTAAGTTATAATACATGCCAAATTTGGTGAAGATACTTCGTCCAATAAAAAAGGTTTCCATGTAAGAACTTTATTCCGATCGCTCAGTTAATATGGCAGCTATATGCTGTAGTTATCCGATCTGTACAATTTCTTCGAAGATTACATTGTTGCGTTAACTTATAATCCATGCCCAATTCCGGGAAGATACTTCGTCCAATAAAAAAGGTTTCCATGTAAGAACTTTATTCCGATCGCTCAGTTAATATGGCAGCTATATGCTGTAGTTATCCGATCTGTACAATTTCTTCGAAGATTACATTGTTGCGTTAACTTATAATCCATGCCAAATTCCGGGAAGATACCTCGTCCAATAAAAAAGTTTTTATGCAAGAAATTTAGTCCGATCGTTCAGTTAATATGACACCTATATCCTGTAGTTATCCGATCTGTACAATTTCTTCGAAGATTATATTGTTGCGTTAACTTATAATCCATGCCAAATTCCGGGAAGATACCTCGTCCAATAAAAAAGGTTTCCATGTAAGAACTTTATTCCGATCGCTCAGTTAATATGGCAGCTATATGCTGTAGTTATCCGATCTGCCTTAAGTTATAATACATGCCAAATTTAGTGAAGATACTTCGTCAGATAAAAAAGTTTTCCATGTAAGAACTTTACTCCGATCGCTTAGTTAATGTGGTAGCTATATGCTGTAGTTATCCGATCTGTATAATTTCTTCGAAGATTACATTATTGCCTTGAGTAATAATTCATGCCAAATATCGGGCAGATACCTCGTCAAATAAAAAAGTTTTCCATATACGAACTTTATTTCGATCGTTTAGTTAATATGGCAGCTATATGCTGTAGTTATCCGATCTGTACAATTTCTTCGAAGATTACATTGTTGCGTTAACTTATAATCCATGCCAAATTCCGGAAAGATACCTCGTCCAATAAAACAGTTTTCCATGCAAGAGCTTTATTCCGATCGTTCAGTTAATTTGGCAGCTATATGCTGTAGTTATCCGATCAATATAATTTCTTCGAAGATTACATTATTGCCTTGAGTTATAATTCAAGCCAAATATCGGGCAGATACCTCGTCAAATAAAGCAGTTTTCCATGCAAGAACTTTATTCCGATCTTTTAGTTAATATGGTAGCTATATGCTGTAGTTATCCGATGTGTATAATTTCTTCGAAGATTACATTATTGCCTTAAACTATAAATCATGCCAAATATTGGGCAGATACCTCGTCAAATAAAAAAGTTTTCCGTGTAAGAACTTTATTCCGATCGTTCAGTTAATATGGCAGCTATATGCTGTAGTTATCCGATCAATATAATTTCTTCGAAGATTACATTATTGCCTTGAGTTATAATCCATGCCAAATTTCGTGAATATACCTCGTCAAATAAAACAGTTTTCCATGCAAGAACTTTATTCCGATCGTTCAGTTAATATGGCAGCTATATGCTGTAGTTATCCGATCAATATAATTTCTTTGAAGATTACATGATTGCCTTAAGTTATAATCCATGCCAAATATCGGGCAGATACTTCGTCAAATAAAAAAGTTGTCCATATAAGAAATATATTCCGATCGTTCAGTTAATATGGCAACTATATGCGATAAACATCCGATTTATACAATTTCTTCGGATATTGCATTATTGTCTTAAAAAGAATTCCAGGCCAAATTACGTGAAGATACCTCGTCAAATAGTCATCCGATCTGTACAACTTCTTCGAAGATTACATTGTTGCGTTAACTTATACTCCATGCCAAATTCCGGGAAGATACTTCGTCCAATAAAAAAGGTTTCCATGTAAGAACTTTATTCCGATCGTTCAGTTAATATGGCAGCTATATGCTATGGTCATCCGATCTGTACAATTTCTTCGAATAGTACATTATTGCCTTAGGTTATAATCCATGCCAAATTTCGGGAAGCTATTTTGTCAAATAAAAAAGTTTATCATGCAAGAACTTTATTCCGATCGTTCAGTTAATATGACAACTATATGTGATAAATATCCGATTTATACAATTTCTTTGGATATTGCATTATCGTCTTAAAAAGAATTCCATGCCAAATTTCGTGAAGATACCTTGTCAAATGAAACAGTTTTTCATGCAAGAACTTTAGTCCGTTCGTTCAGTTAATATGGCAGCTATATGCTGTAGTTATCCGATCTGTACAATTTCTTCGAAGATTACAGTATTGCCTTAAGTTATAATACATGCCAAATTTAGTGAAGATACTTCGTCAAATAAAAAAGTTTTCCATGTAAGAACTTTATTCCGATCGCTCATTTAATATGGCAGCTATATGCTGTAGTTATCCGATCTATATAATTTCTTTGAAGATTACATTATTGCCTTGAGTTATAAATCATGCCAAATATCGGGCAGATGCCTCGTCAAATAAAACAGTTTTCCATGCAAGAACTTTATTCCGCTCTTTCAGTTAATATGGTAGCTATATGCTGTAGTTATCCGATCTGTATAATTTCTTCGAAGATTACATTATTGCCTTAAGTTATAAATCATGCCAAATATTGGGCAGATACCTCGTCAAATAAAAAAGTTTTCCGTGTAAGAACTTTATTCCGATCGTTCAGTTAATATGGCAGCTATATGCTGTAGTTATCCGATCAATATAATTTCTTCGAAGATTACATTATTGCCTTGAGTTATAATCCATGCCAAATTTCGTGAATATACCTCGTCAAATAAAACAGTTTTCCATGCAAGAACTTTATTCCGATCGTTCAGTTAATATGGCAGCTATATGCTGTAGTTATCCGATCAATATAATTTCTTTGAAGATTACATGATTGCCTTAAGTTATAATCCATGCCAAATATCGGGCAGATACTTCGTCAAATAAAAAAGTTGTCCATATAAGAAATATATTCCGATCGTTCAGTTAATATGGCAACTATATGCGATAAACATCCGATTTATACAATTTCTTCGGATATTGCATTATTGTCTTAAAAAGAATTCCAGGCCAAATTACGTGAAGATACCTCGTCAAATAGTCATCCGATCTGTACAACTTCTTCGAAGATTACATTGTTGCGTTAACTTATACTCCATGCCAAATTCCGGGAAGATACTTCGTCCAATAAAAAAGGTTTCCATGTAAGAACTTTATTCCGATCGCTCAGTTAATATGGCAGCTATATGCTGTAGTCATCCGATCTGTACAATTTCTTCGAAGATTACATTGTTGGGTTAATTTATACTCCATGCCAAATTCAGGGAAGATACCTCGTCCAATAAAAAAGTTTTCCATGCAAGAAATTTAGTCCGATCGTTCAGTTAATATGGCAGCTATATGCTATGGTCATCCGATCTGTACAATTTCTTCGAATAGTACATTATTGCCTTAGGTTATAATCCATGCCAAATTTCGGGAAGCTATTTTGTCAAATAAAAAAGTTTATCATGCAAGAACTTTATTCCGATCGTTCAGTTAATATGACAACTATATGTGATAAATATCCGATTTATACAATTTCTTTGGATATTGCATTATCGTCTTAAAAAGAATTCCATGCCAAATTTCGTGAAGATACCTTGTCAAATGAAACAGTTTTTCATGCAAGAACTTTAGTCCGTTCGTTCAGTTAATATGGCAGCTATATGCTGTAGTTATCCGATCTGTACAATTTCTTCGAAGATTACAGTATTGCCTTAAGTTATAATACATGCCAAATTTAGTGAAGATACTTCGTCAAATAAAAAAGTTTTCCATGTAAGAACTTTATTCCGATCGCTCATTTAATATGGCAGCTATATGCTGTAGTTATCCGATCTATATAATTTCTTTGAAGATTACATTATTGCCTTGAGTTATAAATCATGCCAAATATCGGGCAGATGCCTCGTCAAATAAAACAGTTTTCCATGCAAGAACTTTATTCCGCTCTTTCAGTTAATATGGTAGCTATATGCTGTAGTTATCCGATCTGTATAATTTCTTCGAAGATTACATTATTGCCTTAAGTTATAAATCATGCCAAATATTGGGCAGATACCTCGTCAAATAAAAAAGTTTTCCGTGTAAGAACTTTATTCCGATCGTTCAGTTAATATGGCAGCTATATGCTGTAGTTATCCGATCAATATAATTTCTTCGAAGATTACATTATTGCCTTGAGTTATAATCCATGCCAAATTTCGTGAATATACCTCGTCAAATAAAACAGTTTTCCATGCAAGAACTTTATTCCGATCGTTCAGTTAATATGGCAGCTATATGCTGTAGTTATCCGATCAATATAATTTCTTTGAAGATTACATGATTGCCTTAAGTTATAATCCATGCCAAATATCGGGCAGATACTTCGTCAAATAAAAAAGTTGTCCATATAAGAAATATATTCCGATCGTTCAGTTAATATGGCAACTATATGCGATAAACATCCGATTTATACAATTTCTTCGGATATTGCATTATTGTCTTAAAAAGAATTCCAGGCCAAATTACGTGAAGATACCTCGTCAAATAGTCATCCGATCTGTACAACTTCTTCGAAGATTACATTGTTGCGTTAACTTATACTCCATGCCAAATTCCGGGAAGATACTTCGTCCAATAAAAAAGGTTTCCATGTAAGAACTTTATTCCGATCGCTCAGTTAATATGGCAGCTATATGCTGTAGTTATCCGATCTGTACAATTTCTTCGAAGATTACATTGTTGCGTTAACTTATAATCCATGCCAAATTCCGGGAAGATACCTCGTCCAATAAAAAAGTTTTTCGTGCAAGAAATTTAGTCCGATCGTTCAGTTAATATGACACCTATATCCTGTAGTTATCCGATCTGTACAATTTCTTCGAAGATTACATTGTTGCGTTAACTTATAATCCATGCCAAATTCCGGAAAGATACCTCGTCCAATAAAAAAGGTTTCCATGTAAGAACTTTATTCCGATCGCTCAGTTAATATGGCAGCTATATGCTGTAGTTATCCGATCTGCCTTAAGTTATAATACATGCCAAATTTGGTGAAGATACTTCGTCAAATAAAAAAGTTTTCCATGTAAGAACTTTACTCCGATCGCTTAGTTAATGTGGCAGCTATATGCTGTAGTTATCCGATCTGTATAATTTCTTCGAAGATTACATTATTGCCTTGAGTAATAATTCATGCCAAATATCGGGCAGATACCTCGTCAAATAAAAAAGTTTTCCATATACGAACTTTATTTCGATCGTTTAGTTAATATGGCAGCTATATGCTGTAGTTATCCGATCAATATAATTTCTTTGAAGATTACATGAGTGCCTTAAGTTATAATCCATGCCAAATATCGGGCAGATACTTCGTCAAATAAAAAAGTTGTCCATATAAGAAATATATTCCGATCGTTCAGTTAATATGGCAACTATATGCGATAAACATCCGATTTATACAATTTCTTCGGATATTCCATTATTGTCTTAAAAAGAATTCCATGCCAAATTACGTGAAGATACCTCGTCAAATAGTCATCCGATCTGTACAACTTCTTCGAAGATTACATTGTTGCGTTAACTTATACTCCATGCCAAATTCCGGGAAGATACTTCGTCCAATAAAAAAGGTTTCCATGTAAGAACTTTATTCCGATCGCTCAGTTAATATGGCAGCTATATGCTGTAGTTATCCGATCTGTACAATTTCTTCGAAGATTACATTGTTGCGTTAACTTATGATCCATGCCAAATTCCGGGAAGATACCTCGTCCAATAAAAAAGTTTTTCATGCAAGAAATTTAGTCCGATCGTTCAGTTAATATGACACCTATATCCTGTAGTTATCCGATCTGTACAATTTCTTCGAAGATTACATTGTTGCGTTAACTTATAATCCATGCCAAATTCCGGGAAGATACCTCGTCCAATAAAAAAGGTTTCCATGTAAGAACTTTATTCCGATCGCTCAGTTAATATGGCAGCTATATGCTGTAGTTATCCGATCTGTACAATTTCTTCGAAGATTACATTGTTGCGTTAACTTATAATCCATGCCAAATTCCGGGAGGATACCTCGTCAAATAAAAAAGTTTTCCATGTAAGACCTTTATTCCGATCGCTCAGTTAATATGGCAGCTATATGCTGTAGTTATCCGATCTGTACAATTTCTTCGAAGATTACATTGTTGCGTTAACTTATAATCCATGCCAAATTCCGGGAAGATACCTCGTCCAATAAAAAAGTTTTTCATGTAAGAACTTTATTCCGATCGCTCAGTTAATATGGCAGCTATATGCTGTAGTTATCCGATCTGCCTTAAGTTATAATACATGCCAAATTTAGTGAAGATACTTCGTCAAATAAAAAAGTTTTCCATGTAAGAACTTTACTCCGATCGCTTAGTTAATGTGGCAGCTATATGCTGTAGTTATCCGATCTGTATAATTTCTTCGAAGATTACATAATTGCCTTGAGTAATAATTCATGCCAAATATCGGGCAGATACCTCGTCAAATAAAAAAGTTTTCCATATACGAACTTTATTTCGATCGTTTAGTTAATATGGCAGCTATATGCTGTAGTTATATGATCTGTACAATTTCTTCGAAGATTACATTGTTGCGTTAACTTATAAGCCATGCCAAATTCCGGAAAGATACCTCGTCCAATAAAACAGTTTTCCATGCAAGAGCTTTATTCCGATCGTTCAGTTAATTTGGCAGCTATATGCTGTAGTTATCCGATCAATATAATTTCTTCGAAGATTACATTATTGCCTTGAGTTATAATTCATGCCAAATATCGGGCAGAGACCTCGTCAAATAAAGCAGTTTTCCATGCAAGAACTTTATTCCGATCTTTCAGTTAATATGGTAGCTATATGCTGTAGTTATCCGATCTGTATAATTTCTTCGAAGATTACATTATTGCCTTAAGTTATAAATCATGCCAAATATTGGGCAGATACCTGGTCAAAAAAAAAAGTTTTCCGTGTAAGAACTTTATTCCGATCGTTCAGTTAATATGGCAGCTATATGCTGTAGTCATCCGATCTGTACAATTTCTTCGAAGATTACATTGTTGCGTTAACTTATACTCCATGCCAAATTCAGGGAAGATACCTCGTCCAATAAAAAAGTTTTCCATGCAAGAAATTTAGTCCGATCGTTCAGTTAATATGGCAGCTATATGCTATGGTCATCCGATCTGTACAATTTCTTCGAATACTACATTATTGCCTTAGGTTATAATCCATGCCAAATTTCGGGAAGCTGTTTTGTCAAATAAAAAAATTTTCCATATAAGAACTTTATTCCGATCGTTCAGTTAATATGACAACTATATGTGATAAATATCCGATTTATACAATTTCTTTGGATATTGCATTATCGTTTTAAAAAGAATTCCATGCCAAATTTCGTGAAGATACCTTGTCAAATGAAACAGTTTTTCATGCAAGAACTTTAGTCCGTTCGTTCAGTTAATATGGCAGCTATATGCTGTAGTTATCCGATCTGTACAATTTCTTCGAAGATTACAGTATTGCCTTAAGTTATAATACATGCCAAATTTAGTGAAGATACTTCGTCAAATAAAAAAGTTTTCCATGTAAGAACTTTATTCCGATCGCTCAGTTAATATGGCAGCTATATGCTGTAGTTATCCGATCAATATAATTTCTTCGAAGATTACATTATTGCATTGAGTTATAATCCATGCCAAATATCGGGCAGATACCTCGTCAAATAAAAAAGTTGTCCATATAAGAAATATATTCCGATCGTTCAGCTAATATGGCAACTATATGCGATAAACATCCGATTTATACAATTTCTTCGGATATTGCATTATTGTCTTAAAAAGAATTCCATGCCAAATTACGTGAAGATACCTCGTCAAATAAAAAAATTTTCCATGTAAGAACTTTATTCCGATCGTTCAGTTAATATGGCAGCTATATGCTGTAGTTATCCGATCTGTATAATTTCTTCGAAGATAACATTATTGCATTGAGTTATAATCCATGCCAAATATCGGGCAGATACCTCGTCAAATAAAAAAGTTGTCCATATAAGAAATATATTCCGATCGTTCAGCTAATATGGCAACTATATGCGATAAACATCCGATTTATACAATTTCTTCGGATATTGCATTATTGTCTTAAAAAGAATTCCATGCCAAATTACGTGAAGATACTTCGTCAAATAAAAAAGTTTTCCATGTAAGAACTTTATTCCGATCGCTCAGTTAATATGGCAGCTATATGCTGTAGTTATCCGATAAATATAATTTCTTCGAAGATTACATTATTGGCTTGAGTTATAAATCATGCCAAATATCGGGCAGATGCCTCGTCAAATAAAACAGTTTTCCATGCAAGAACTTTATTCCGATCTTTCAGTTAATATGGTAGCTATATGCTGTAGTTATCCGATCTGTATAATTTCTTCGAAGATTACATTATTGCCTTAAGTTATAAATCATGCCAAATATTGGGCAGATACCTCGTCAAATAAAAAAGTTTTTCGTGTAAGAACTTTATTCCGATCGTTCAGTTAATATGGCAGCTATATGCTGTAGTTATCCGATCAATATAATTTCTTCGAAGATTACATTATTGCATTGAGTTATAATCCATGCCAAATTTCGTGAATATACCTCGTCAAATAAAACAGTTTTCCATGCAAGAACTTTATTCCGATCGTTCAGTTAATATGGCAGCTATATGCTGTAGTTATCCGATCAATATAATTTCTTTGAAGATTACATGATTGCCTTAAGTTATAATCCATGCCAAATATCGGGCAGATACCTCGTCAAATAAAAAAGTTGTCCATATAAGAAATATATTCCGATCGTTCAGCTAATATGGCAACTATATGCGATAAACATCCGATTTATACAATTTCTTCGGATATTGCATTATTGTCTTAAAAAGAATTCCATGCCAAATTACGTGAAGATACCTCGTCAAATAAAAAAATTTTCCATGTAAGAACTTTATTCCGATCGTTCAGTTAATATGGCAGCTATATGCTGTAGTTATCCGATCTGTATAATTTCTTCGAAGATTACATTATTGCCTTGAGTTATAATTCATGCCAAATATCGGGCAGATACCTCGTCAAATAAAAAAGTTTTTAACGCAAGAACTTTATTCCGATCTTTCAGTTAATATGGTAGCTATATGCTGTAGTTATCCGATCTGTATAATTTCTTCGAAGATTACATTATTGCCTTAAGTTATAAATCATGCCAAATATTGGGCAGATACCTGGTCAAAAAAAAAAGTTTTCCGTGTAAGAACTTTATTCCGATCGTTCAGTTAATATGGCAGCTATATGCTGTAGTCATCCGATCTGTACAATTTCTTCGAAGATTACATTGTTGCGTTAACTTATACTCCATGCCAAATTCAGGGAAGATACCTCGTCCAATAAAAAAGTTTTCCATGCAAGAAATTTAGTCCGATCGTTCAGTTAATATGGCAGCTATATGCTATGGTCATCCGATCTGTACAATTTCTTCGAATAGTACATTATTGCCTTAGGTTATAATCCATGCCAAATTTCGGGAAGCTATTTTGTCAAATAAAAAAATTTTCCATATAAGAACTTTATTCCGATCGTTCAGTTAATATGACAACTATATGTGATAAATATCCGATTTATACAATTTCTTTGGATATTGCATTATCGTCTTAAAAAGAATTCCATGCCAAATTTCGTGAAGATACCTTGTCAAATGAAACAGTTTTTCATGCAAGAACTTTAGTCCGTTCGTTCAGTTAATATGGCAGCTATATGCTGTAGTTATCCGATCTGTACAATTTCTTCGAAGATTACAGTATTGCCTTAAGTTATAATACATGCCAAATTTAGTGAAGATACTTCGTCAAATAAAAAAGTTTTCCATGTAAGAACTTTGTTCCGATCGCTCAGTTAATATGGCAGCTATATGCTGTAGTTATCCGATCTATATAATTTCTTTAAAGATTACATTATTGCCTTGAGTTATAATTCATGCCAAATATCGGGCAGATACCTCGTCAAATAAAAAAGTTTTCCAAATAAGAACTTTATTCCGATCGTTCAGTTAATATGGCAGCTATATGCTGTAGTTATCCGATAAATATAATTTCTTCGAAGATTACATTATTGGCTTGAGTTATAAATCATGCCAAATATCGGGCAGATGCCTCGTCAAATAAAACAGTTTTCCATGCAAGAACTTTATTCCGATCTTTCAGTTAATATGGTAGCTATATGCTGTAGTTATCCGATCTGTATAATTTCTTCGAAGATTACATTATTGCCTTGAGTTATAAATCATGCCAAATATTGGGCAGATACCTCGTCAAATAAAAAAGTTTTCCGTGTAAGAACTGTATTCCGATCGTTCAGTTAATATGGCAGCTATATGCTGTAGTTGTCCGATCAATATAATTTCTTCGAAGATTACATTATTGCCTTGAGTTATAATCCATGCCAAATTTCGTGAATATACCTCGTCAAATAAAACAGTTTTCCAGGCAAGAACTTTATTCCGATCGTTCAGTTAATATGGCAGCTATATGCTGTAGTTATCCGATCAATATAATTTCTTTGAAGATTACATGATTGCCTTAAGTTATAATCCATGCCAAATATCGGGCAGATACCTCGTCAAATAAAAAAGTTGGCCATATAAGAAATATATTCCGATCGTTCAGCTAATATGGCAACTATATGCGATAAACATCCGATTTATACAATTTCTTCGGATATTGCATTATTGTCTTAAAAAGAATTCCATGCCAAATTACGTGAAGATACCTCGTCAAATAAAAAAATTTTCCATGTAAGAACTTTATTCCGATCGTTCAGTTAATATGGCAGCTATATGCTGTAGTTATCCGATCTGTATAATTTCTTCGAAGATTACATTATTGCCTTGAGTTATAATTCATGCCAAATATCGGGCAGATACCTCGTCAAATAAAAAAGTTTTTAACGCAAGAACTTTATTCCGATCTTTCAGTTAATATGGTAGCTATATGCTGCAGTTATCCGATCTGTATAATTTCTTCGAAGATTACATTATTGCCTTAAGTTATAAATCATGCCAAATATTGGGCAGATACCTGGTCAAAAAAAAAAGTTTTCCGTGTAAGAACTTTATTCCGATCGTTCAGTTAATATGGCAGCTATATGCTGTAGTCATCCGATCTGTACAATTTCTTCGAAGATTACATTGTTGCGTTAACTTATAATCCATGCCAAATTCCAGGAAGATACCTCGTCCAATAAAAAAGTTTTCCATGCAAGAAATTTAGTCCGATCGTTCAGTTAATATGGCAGCTATATGCTTTGGTCATCCGATCTGTACAATTTCTTCGAAGATTACATTATTGCCTTAGGTTATAATCCATGCCAAATTTCGTGAAGATATTTTGTCATATGAAAAAATTTTCCATATAAGAACTTTATTTCGATCGTTTAGTTAATATGGCAGCTATATGCTGTAGTTAATAGATCTGTATAATTTCTTCGAAGATTACATTATTGCCTTAAGTTATAATCCATGCCAAATATCGGGCAGATACCTCGTCAAATAAAAAAGTTGTCCATGTAAGAAATATATTCCGATCGTTCAGTTAATATGGCAACTATATGCGATAAACATCCGAACTATAAAATTTCTTCGGATATTGCATTATTGTCTTAAAAAGAATTCCATGCCAAATTACGTGAAGATACCTCGTCAAATAAAAAAGTTTTTCATGCAAGAAATTTCGTCCGATCGTTCAGTTAATATGGCAGCTATATGCTATAGTCATCCGATCTGTACAATTTCTTCGAAGATTACATTATTGCCTTAGGTTATAATCCATGCCAAATTTCGTGAAGATCTTTTGTCAACTGAAAAAATTTTCCATATAAGAACTTTATTCCGATCGTTCAGTTAATATGGCAGCTATATGCTGTAGTTATCCGATCTGTTTAATTTCTTCGAAGATTACATTATTGCCTTGAGTTATAATTCATGCCCAATATCGGGCAGATACCTCGTCAAATAAAACAGTTTTCCATGCAAGAACTTTATTCCGATCTTTCAGTTTATATGGTAGCTATATGCTGTAGTTATCCGATCTGTATAATTTCTTCGAAGATTACATTATTGCCTTAAGTTATAAATAGTGCCAAATATTGGGAAGATACCTCGTCAAATAAAAAAGTTTTCCGTGTAAGAACTTTATTCCGAACGTTCAGTTAGTATGGCAGCTATATGCTGTAGTCATCCGATCTGTACAATTTCTTCGAAGATTACATTGTTGCGTTTACTTATAATCCATGCCAAATTCCGGGAAGATACCTCGTCCAATAAAAAAGGTTTCTATGTAAGAACTTTATTTCGATCGTTTAGTTAATATGGCAGCTATATGCTGTAGTTATCCGATCTGTACAATTTCTTCGAAGATTACATTGTTGCGTTAACTTATAATCCATGCCAAATTCCGGTAAGATACCTCGTCCAATAAAAAAGTTTTCCATGCAAGAAATTTAGTCCGATCGTTCAGTTAATATGGCAGCTATATGCTGTAGTTATCCGATCTGTACAATTTCTTCGAAGATTACATTGTTGCGTTAACTTATAATCCATGCCAAATTCCAGGAAGATACCTCGTCCAATAAAAAAGTTTTCCATGCAAGAAATTTAGTCCGATCGTTCAGTTAATATGGCAGCTATATGCTATGGTCATCCGATCTGTACAATTTCTTCGAAGATTACATTATTGCCTTGAGTTATAATTCATGCCAAATATCGGGCAGATACCTCGTCAAATAAAAAAGTTTTTAATGCAAGAAATTTAGTCCGATCGTTTAATTAATATGGCAGCTATATGCTGTAGTTAATAGATCTGTATAATTTCTTCGAAGATTACATTATTGCCTTAAGTTATAATCCATGCCAAATATCGGGCAGATACCTCGTCAAATAAAAAAGGTGTCCATGTAAGAAATATATTCCGATCGTTCAGTTAATATGGCAACTATATGCGATAAACATCCGATTTATACAATTTCTTCGGATATTCCATTATTGTCTTAAAAAGAAATCCATGCCAAATTACGTGAAGATACCTCGTCAAATAAAAAAATTTTCCATATAAGAACTTTATTTCGATCGTTTAGTTAATATGGCAGCTATATGCTGTAGTTATCCGATCTGTACAATTTCTTCGAAGATTACATTGTTGCGTTAACTTATAATCCATGCCAAATTCCGGTAAGATACCTCGTCCAATAAAAAAGTTTTCCATGCAAGAAATTTAGTCCGATCGTTCAGTTAATATGGCAGCTATATGCTGTAGTTATCCGATCTGTACAATTTCTTCGAAGATTACATTGTTGCGTTAACTTATAATCCATGCCAAATTCCAGGAAGATACCTCGTCCAATAAAAAAGTTTTCCATGCAAGAAATTTAGTCCGATCGTTCAGTTAATATGGCAGCTATATGCTATGGTCATCCGATCTGTACAATTTCTTCGAAGATTACATTATTGCCTTGAGTTATAATTCATGCCAAATATCGGGCAGATACCTCGTCAAATAAAAAAGTTTTTAATGCAAGAAATTTAGTCCGATCGTTTAATTAATATGGCAGCTATATGCTGTAGTTAATAGATCTGTATAATTTCTTCGAAGATTACATTATTGCCTTAAGTTATAATCCATGCCAAATATCGGGCAGATACCTCGTCAAATAAAAAAGGTGTCCATGTAAGAAATATATTCCGATCGTTCAGTTAATATGGCAACTATATGCGATAAACATCCGATTTATACAATTTCTTCGGATATTCCATTATTGTCTTAAAAAGAAATCCATGCCAAATTACGTGAAGATACCTCGTCAAATAAAAAAATTTTCCATATAAGAACTTTATTTCGATCGTTTAGTTAATATGGCAGCTATATGCTGTAGTTATCCGATCTGTACAATTTCTTCGAAGATTACATTGTTGCGTTAACTTATAATCCATGCCAAATTCCGGTAAGATACCTCGTCCAATAAAAAAGTTTTCCATGCAAGAAATTTAGTCCGATCGTTCAGTTAATATGGCAGCTATATGCTGTAGTTATAGATCTGTATAATTTCTTCGAAGATTACATTATTGCCTTAAGTTATAATCCATGCCAAATATCGGGCAGATACCTCGTCAAATAAAAAAGGTGTCCATGTAAGAAATATATTCCGATCGTTCAGTTAATATGGCAACTATATGCGATAAACATCCGATTTATACAATTTCTTCGGATATTCCATTATTGTCTTAAAAAGAAATCCATGCCAAATTACGTGAAGATACCTCGTCAAATAAAAAAGTTTTTCATGCAAGAAATTTCGTCCGATCGTGCAGTTAATATGGCAGCTATATGCTGTAGTTATCCGATCTGTACAATTTCTTGGAAGATTACATTGTTGCGTTAACTTATAATCTATGCCAAATTCCAGGAAGATACCTCGTCCAATAAAAAAGTTTTCCATGCAAGAAATTTAGTCCGATCGTTCAGTTAATATGGCAGCTATATGCTATGGTCATCCGATCTGTACAATTCCTTCAAAGATTACATTATTGCCTTGAGTTATAATTCATGCCAAATATCGGGCAGATACCTCGTTAAATAAAAAAGTTGTCCATGTAAGAAATATATTCCGATCGTTCAGTTAATATGGCAACTATATGCGATAAACATCCGATTTATACAATTTCTTCGGATATTGCATTATTGTCTTAAAAAGAAATCCATGCCAAATTACGTGAAGATACCTCGTCAAATAAAAAAGTTTTTCATGCAAGAAATTTCGTCCGATCGTGCAGTTAATATGGCAGCTATATGCTGTAGTTATCCGATCTGTACAATTTCTTGGAAGATTACATTGTTGCGTTAACTTATAATCTATGCCAAATTCCAGGAAGATACCTCGTCCAATAAAAAAGTTTTCCATGCAAGAAATTTAGTCCGATCGTTTAGTTAATATGGCAGCTATATGCTGTAGTTAATAGATCTGTATAATTTCTTCGAAGATTACATTATTGCCTTAAGTTATAATCCATGCCAAATATCGGGCAGATACCTCGTCAAATAAAAAAATTTTCCATATAAGAACTTTATTTCGATCGTTTAGTTAATATGGCAGCTATATGCTGTAGTTATCCGATCTGTACAATTTCTTCGAAGATTACATTGTTGCGTTAACTTATAATCCATGCCAAATTCCGGAAAGATACCTCGTCCAATAAAAAAGGTTTCCATGTAAGAACTTTATTCCGATCGCTCAGTTAATATGGCAGCTATATGCTGTAGTTATCCGATCTGCCTTAAGTTATAATACATGCCAAATTTGGTGAAGATACTTCGTCAAATAAAAAAGTTTTCCATGTAAGAACTTTACTCCGATCGCTTAGTTAATGTGGCAGCTATATGCTGTAGTTATCCGATCTGTATAATTTCTTCGAAGATTACATTATTGCCTTGAGTAATAATTCATGCCAAATATCGGGCAGATACCTCGTCAAATAAAAAAGTTTTCCATATACGAACTTTATTTCGATCGTTTAGTTAATATGGCAGCTATATGCTGTAGTTATCCGATCAATATAATTTCTTTGAAGATTACATGAGTGCCTTAAGTTATAATCCATGCCAAATATCGGGCAGATACTTCGTCAAATAAAAAAGTTGTCCATATAAGAAATATATTCCGATCGTTCAGTTAATATGGCAACTATATGCGATAAACATCCGATTTATACAATTTCTTCGGATATTCCATTATTGTCTTAAAAAGAAATCCATGCCAAATTACGTGAAGATACCTCGTCAAATAAAAAAGTTTTTCATGCAAGAAATTTCGTCCGATCGTGCAGTTAATATGGCAGCTATATGCTGTAGTTATCCGATCTGTACAATTTCTTGGAAGATTACATTGTTGCGTTAACTTATAATCTATGCCAAATTCCAGGAAGATACCTCGTCCAATAAAAAAGTTTTCCATGTAAGAAATTTAGTCCGATCGTTCAGTTAATATGGCAGCTATATGCTATGGTCATCCGATCTGTACAATTCCTTCAAAGATTACATTATTGCCTTGAGTTATAATTCATGCCAAATATCGGGCAGATACCTCGTCAAATAAAAAAGTTTTTAATGCAAGAAATTTAGTCCGATCGTTTAGTTAATATGGCAGCTATATGCTGTAGTTAATAGATCTGTATAATTTCTTCGAAGATTACATTATTGCCTTAAGTTATAATCCATGCCAAATTTCGTGAACACATTTTGTCAAATGAAAAAATTTTCCATATAAGAACTTTATTTCGATCGTTCAGTTAATATGGCAGCTGTATGCTATAGTCATCCGATCTGTACAATTTCTTCGAAGATTACATTATTGCCTTAGGCTATAATCCATGCCAAATTTCGTGAAGACATTTTGCCAAATGAAAAAATTTTCCATATAAGAACTTTATTCCGATCGTTCAGTTAATATGGCAGCATATGCTGTAGTTCTCCGATCAATATAATTTCTTCGAAGATTACATTATTGCCTTGAGTTATAATTCATGCCAAATATCGTACAGATACCTCGTCAAATAAAACAGTTTTCCATGCAAGAGCTTTATTTCGATCGTTCAGTTAATATGGCAGCTATATGCTGTAGTTATCCGATCAATATAATTTCTTCGAAGATTACATTATTGCCTTGAGTTATAATTCATGCCAAATATCGGGCAGATACCTCTTCAAATAAAGCAGTTTTCCATGCAGGAACTTTATTCCGATCTTTCAGTTAATATGGTAGCTATATGCTGTAGTTATCCGATCTGCATAATTTCTTCGAAGATTACATGATTGCCTTAAGTTATAAATCATGCCAAATATTGGGCAGATACCTCGTCAAATAAAAAAGTTTTCCGTGTAAGAACTTTATTCCGATCGTTCAGTTAATATGGCAGCTATATGCTGTAGTCATCCGATCTGTACAATTTCTTCGAATATTACATTGTTGCGTTAACTTATAATCCATGCCAAATTCCGGGAAGATACCTCGTCCAATAAAAAAGTTTTCCATGCAAGAAATTTAGTCCGATCGTTCATTTAATATGGCAGCTATATGCTATGGTCATCCGATCTGTACAATTTCTTCGAATAGTACATTATTGCCTTAGGTTATAATCCATGACAAATTTCGTGAAGATATTTTGTCAAATAAAAAAATTTTCCATATAAGAACTTTATTCCGATCGTTCCGTTAATATGGCAACTATATGCGATAAACATGCGATTTATACAAATTCTTCGGATATTGCATTATCGTCTTAAAAAGAATTCCATGCCAAATTTCGTTAAAATACTTTGTCAAATAAAAAAGTTTTTCATGCAAGAACTTTAGTCCGATCGTTCAGTTAATATGACAGCTATATGCTGTAGTTATCCGATCTGTATAATTTCTTCGAAGATTACATTATTGCCTTGAGTTATAATTCATGCCAATTATCCGGCAGATACATCATCAAAAAACACAGTTTTCCATGCAAGAACTTTATTCCGATCGTTCAGTTAATATGGCAGCTATATGTTGTAGTTATCCGATCTGTATAATTTCTTCGAAGATTACATTATTGCCTTGAGTTATAATTCATGCCAAATATCCGGCAGATACATCATCAAAAAACACAGTTTTCCATGCAAGAACTTTATTCCGATCTTTCAGTTAATATAGTAGGTATATGCTGTAGTTATCCGATCTGTACAATTTCTCCGAAGACTACATTGTTGCGTTAACTTATAATCCATGCCAAATTCCGTGTAGATACCTCGTCATATAAAAAAGTTTTCCATGTAAGAACTTTATTCCGATCGTTCAGTTAGTATGGCAGCTATATGCTGTAGTCATCCGATCTGTACAATTTCTTCGAAGATTACATTGTTGCGTTAACTTATAATCCATGCCAAATTCCGGGAAGATACCTTGTCCAATAAAAAAGTTTTCCATGCAAGAAATTTAGTCCGATCGTTCAGTTAATATGGCAGCTATATTCTATTATAATCCGATCTGTACAATTTCTTTGAAGATTTCATTATTGCCTTAGGTTATAATCCGTGCCAAATTTCGTGAAGATATTTTGTCAAATGAAAAAATTTTCCATATAAGAACTTTATTCCGATCGTTCCGTTAATATGGCAACTATATGCGATAAACATCCGATTTATACAAATTCTTTGGATATTGCATTATCGTCTTAAAAAGAATTCCATGCCAAATTTCGTTAAAATACTTTGTCAAATAAAAAAGTTTTTCATGCAAGAACTTTAGTCCGATCGTTCAGTTAATATGGCAGCTATATGCTGTAGTTATCCGATCTGTACAATTTCTTCGAAGATTACATTATTGCCTTAAGTTATAATCCATGCCAAATTCCGGGAAGATACCTTGTCCAATAAAAAAGTTTTCCATGCAAGAACTTTATTCCGATCGTTCAGTTAATATGGCAGCTATATGTTGTAGTTATCCGATCTGTATAATTTCTTCGAAGATTACATTGTTGCGTTAACTTATAATCCATGCCAAATTCCAGGAAGATACCTCGTCCAATAAAAAAGTTTTCCATGCAAGAAATTTAGTCCGATCGTTCAGTTAATATGGCAGCTATATGCTATGGTCATCCGATCTGTACAATTTCTTCGAAGATTACATTATTGCCTTGAGTTATAATTCATGCCAAATATCGGGCAGATACCTCGTTAAATAAAAAAGTTGTCCATGTAAGAAATATATTCCGATCGTTCAGTTAATATGGCAACTATATGCGATAAACATCCGATTTATACAATTTCTTCGGATATTGCATTATTGTCTTAAAAAGAAATCCATGCCAAATTACGTGAAGATACCTCGTCAAATAAAAAAGTTTTTCATGCAAGAAATTTCGTCCGATCGTGCAGTTAATATGGCAGCTATATGCTGTAGTTATCCGATCTGTACAATTTCTTGGAAGATTACATTGTTGCGTTAACTTATAATCCATGCCAAATTCCAGGCAGATACCTCGTCCAATAAAAAAGTTTTCCATGCAAGAAATTTAGTCCGATCGTTCAGTTAATATGGCAGCTATATGCTGTAGTTAATAGATCTGTATAATTTCTTCGAAGATTACATTATTGCCTTAAGTTATAATCCATGCCAAATATCGGGCAGATACCTCGTTAAATAAAAAAGTTGTCCATGTAAGAAATATATTCCGATCGTTCAGTTAATATGGCAACTATATGCGATAAACATCCGATTTATACAATTTCTTCGGATATTGCATTATTGTCTTAAAAAGAAATCCATGCCAAATTACGTGAAGATACCTCGTCAAATAAAAAAGTTTTTCATGCAAGAAATTTCGTCCGATCGTGCAGTTAATATGGCAGCTATATGCTGTAGTTATCCGATCTGTACAATTTCTTGGAAGATTACATTGTTGCGTTAACTTATAATCCATGCCAAATTCCAGGCAGATACCTCGTCCAATAAAAAAGTTTTCCATGCAAGAAATTTAGTCCGATCGTTCAGTTAATATGGCAGCTATATGCTATGGTCATCCGATCTGTACAATTCCTTCAAAGATTACATTATTGCCTTGAGTTATAATTCATGCCAAATATCGGGCAGATACCTCGTCAAATAAAAAAGTTTTTAATGCAAGAAATTTAGTCCGATCGTTTAGTTAATATGGCAGCTATATGCTGTAGTTAATAGATCTGTATAATTTCTTCGAAGATTACATTATTGCCTTAAGTTATAATCCATGCCAAATATCGGGCAGATACCTCGTTAAATAAAAAAGTTGTCCATGTAAGAAATATATTCCGATCGTTCAGTTAATATGGCAACTATATGCGATAAACATCCGATTTATACAATTTCTTCGGATATTGCATTATTGTCTTAAAAAGAAATCCATGCCAAATTACGTGAAGATACCTCGTCAAATAAAAAAGTTTTTCATGCAAGAAATTTCGTCCGATCGTGCAGTTAATATGGCAGCTATATGCTGTAGTTATCCGATCTGTACAATTTCTTGGAAGATTACATTTTTGCGTTAACTTATAATCCATGCCAAATTCCAGGCAGATACCTCGTCCAATAAAAAAGTTTTCCATGCAAGAAATTTAGTCCGATCGTTCAGTTAATATGGCAGCTATATGCTATGGTCATCCGATCTGTACAATTCCTTCAAAGATTACATTATTGCCTTGAGTTATAATTCATGCCAAATATCGGGCAGATACCTCGTCAAATAAAAAAGTTTTTAATGCAAGAAATTTAGTCCGATCGTTTAGTTAATATGGCAGCTATATGCTGTAGTTAATAGATCTGTATAATTTCTTCGAAGATTACATTATTGCCTTAAGTTATAATCCATGCCAAATTTCGAGAAGACATTTTGTCAAATGAAAAAATTTTCCATATAAGAACTTTATTTCGATCGTTCAGTTAATATGGCAGCTGTATGCTATAGTCATCCATGCAAGAGCTTTATTTCGATCGTTCAGTTAATATGGCAGCTATATGCTGTAGTTATCCGATCAATATAATTTCTTCGAAGATTACATTATTGCCTTGAGTTATAGTTCATGCCAAATATCGGGCAGATACCTCGTCAAATAAAGCAGTTTTCCATGCAAGAACTTTATTCCGATCTTTCAGTTAATATGGTAGCTATATGCTGTAGTTATCCGATCTGCATAATTTCTTCGAAGATTACATGATTGCCTTAAGTTATAAATCATGCCAAATATTGGGCAGATACCTCGTCAAATAAAAAAGTTTTCCGTGAAAGAACTTTATTCCGATCGTTCAGTTAATATGGCAGCTATATGCTGTAGTCATCCGATCTGTACAATTTCTTCGAATATTACATTGTTGCGTTAACTTATAATCCATGCCAAATTCCGGGAAGATACCTTGTCCAATAAAAAAGTTTTCCATGCAAGAAATTTAGTCCGATCGTTCAGTTAATATGGCAGCTATATTCTATGGTAATCCGATCTGTACAATTTCTTTGAAGATTTCATTATTGCCTTAGGTTATAATCCGTGCCAAATTTCGTGAAGATATTTTGTCAAATGAAAAAATTTTCCATATAAGAACTTTATTCCGATCGTTCCGTTAATATGGCAACAATATGCGATAAACATCCGATTTATACAAATTCTTTGGATATTGCATTATCGTCTTAAAAAGAATTCCATGCCAAATTTCGTTAAAATACTTTGTCAAATAAAAAAGTTTTTCATGCAAGAACTTTAGTCCGATCGTTCAGTTAATATGGCAGCTATATGCTGTAGTTATCCGATCTGTACAATTTCTTCGAAGATTACAGTATTGCCTTAGGTTATAATCCATGCCAAATTTCGAGAAGACATTTTGTCAAATGAAAAAATTTTCCATATAAGAACTTTATTTCGATCGTTCAGTTAATATGGCAGCTGTATGCTATAGTCATCCGATCTGTACAATTTCTTCGAAGATTACATTATTGCCTTAGGTTATAATCCATGCCAAATTTCGTGAAGATATTTTGTCAAATAAAAAAATTTTCCATATAAGAACTTTATTTCGATCGGTCAGTTAGTATGGCAGCTGTATGCTATAGTCATCCGATCTGTACAATTTCTTCGAAGATTACATTATTGCCTTAAGTTATAATCCATGCCAAATTCCGTGTAGATACCTCGTCATATAAAAAAGTTTTCCATGTAAGAACTTTATTCCGATCGTTCAATTAATATGGCAGCTGTATGCTATAGTCATCCGATCTGTACAATTTCTTCGAAGATTACATTATTGCCTTAGGTTATAATCCATGCCAAATTTCGAGAAGACATTTTGTCAAATGAAAAAATTTTCCATATAAGAACTTTATTTCGATCGTTCAGTTAATATGGCAGCTGTATGCTATAGTCATCCGATCTGTACAATTTCTTCGAAGATTACATTATTGCCTTAGGTTATAATCCATGCCAAATTTCGTGAAGATATTTTGTCAAATAAAAAAATTTTCCATATAAGAACTTTATTCCGATCGTTCCGTTAATATGGCAACTATATGCGATAAACATGCGATTTATACAAATTCTTCGGATATTGCATTATCGTCTTAAAAAGAATTCCATGCCAAATTTCGTTAAAATACTTTGTCAAATAAAAAAGTTTTTCATGCAAGAACTTTAGTCCGATCGTTCAGTTAATATGGCAGCTATATGCTGTAGTTATCCGATCTGTATAATTTCTTCGAAGATTACATTATTGCCTTGAGTTATAATTCATGCCAAATATCCGGCATATACATCATCAAAAAACACAGTTTTCCATGCAAGAACTTTATTCCGATCGTTCAGTTAATATGGCAGCTATATGTTGTAGTTATCCGATCTGTATAATTTCTTCGAAGATTACATTATTGCCTTGAGTTATAATTCATGCCAAATATCCGGCAGATACATCATCAAAAAACACAGTTTTCCATGCAAGAACTTTATTCCGATCTTTCAGTTAATATAGTAGCTATATGCTGTAGTTATCCGATCTGTACAATTTCTCCGAAGACTACATTGTTGCGTTAACTTATAATCCATGCCAAATTCCGTGTAGATACCTCGTCATATAAAAAAGTTTTTCATGTAAGAACTTTATTCCGATCGTTCAGTTAGTATGGCAGCTATATGCTGTAGTCATCCGATCTGTACAATTTCTTCGAAGATTACATTGTTGCGTTAACTTATAATCCATGCCAAATTCCGGGAAGATACCTTGTCCAATAAAAAAGTTTTCCATGCAAGAAATTTAGTCCGATCGTTCAGTTAATATGGCAGCTATATTCTATGGTAATCCGATCTGTACAATTTCTTTGAAGATTTCATTATTGCCTTAGGTTATAATCCGTGCCAAATTTCGTGAAGATATTTTGTCAAATGAAAAAATTTTCCATATAAGAACTTTATTCCGATCGTTCCGTTAATATGGCAACTATATGCTGTAGTCATCCGATCTGTACAATTTCTTCGAAGATTACATTGTTGCGTTAACTTATAATCCATGCCAAATTCCGGGAAGATACCTTGTCCAATAAAAAAGTTTTCCATGCAAGAAATTTAGTCCGATCGTTCAGTTAATATGGCAGCTATATTCTATGGTAATCCGATCTGTACAATTTCTTTGAAGATTTCATTTTTGCCTTAGGTTATAATCCGTGCCAAATTTCGTGAAGATATTTTGTCAAATGAAAAAATTTTCCATATAAGAACTTTATTCCGATCGTTCCGTTAATATGGCAACTATATGCGATAAACATCCGATTTATACAAATTCTTTGGATATTGCATTATCGTCTTAAAAAGAATTCCATGCCAAATTTCGTTAAAATACTTTGTCAAATAAAAAAGTTTTTCATGCAAGAACTTTAGTCCGATCGTTCAGTTAATATGGCAGCTATATGCTGTAGTTATCCGATCTGTACAATTTCTTCGAAGATTACATTATTGCCTTAAGTTATAATCCATGCCAAATTCCGGGAAGATACCTTGTCCAATAAAAAAGTTTTCCATGCAAGAACTTTATTCCGATCGTTCAGTTAATATGGCAGCTATATGTTGTAGTTATCCGATCTGTATAATTTCTTCGAAGATTACATTGTTGCGTTAACTTATAATCCATGCCAAATTCCAGGAAGATACCTCGTCCAATAAAAAAGTTTTCCATGCAAGAAATTTAGTCCGATCGTTCAGTTAATATGGCAGCTATATGCTATGGTCATCCGCTCTGTACAATTTCTTCGAAGATTACATTATTGCCTTGAGTTATAATTCATGCCAAATATCGGGCAGATACCTCGTCAAATAAAAAAGTTTTTAATGCAAGAAATTTAGTCCGATCGTTCATTTAATATGGCAGCTATATGCTATGGTCAGCCGATCTGTACAATTTCTTCGAATAGTACATTATTGCCTTAGGTTATAATCCATGCCAAATTTCGTGAAGATATTTTGTCAAATAAAAAAATTTTCCATATAAGAACTTTATTCCGATCGTTCCGTTAATATGGCAACTATATGCGATAAACATGCGATTTATACAAATTCTTCGGATATTGCATTATCGTCTTAAAAAGAATTCCATGCCAAATTTCGTTAAAATACTTTGTCAAATAAAAAAGTTTTTCATGCAAGAACTTTAGTCCGATCGTTCAGTTAATATGGCAGCTATATGCTGTAGTTATCCGATCTGTATAATTTCTTCGAAGATTACATTATTGCCTTGAGTTATAATTCATGCCAAATATCCGGCAGATACATCATCAAAAAACACAGTTTTCCATGCAAGAACTTTATTCCGATCGTTCAGTTAATATGGCAGCTATATGTTGTAGTTATCCGATCTGTATAATTTCTTCGAAGATTACATTATTGCCTTGAGTTATAATTCATGCCAAATATCCGGCAGATACATCATCAAAAAACACAGTTTTCCATGCAAGAACTTTATTCCGATCTTTCAGTTAATATAGTAGCTATATGCTGTAGTTATCCGATCTGTACAATTTCTCCGAAGACTACATTGTTGCGTTAACTTATAATCCATGCCAAATTCCGTGTAGATACCTCGTCATATAAAAAAGTTTTCCATGTAAGAACTTTATTCCGATCGTTCAGTTAGTATGGCAGCTATATGCTGTAGTCATCCGATCTGTACAATTTCTTCGAAGATTACATTGTTGCGTTAACTTATAATCCATGCCAAATTCCGGGAAGATACCTTGTCCAATAAAAAAGTTTTCCATGCAAGAAATTTAGTCCGATCGTTCAGTTAATATGGCAGCTATATTCTATGGTAATCCGATCTGTACAATTTCTTTGAAGATTTCATTATTGCCTTAGGTTATAATCCGTGCCAACTTTCGTGAAGATATTTTGTCAAATGAAAAAATTTTCCATATATGCGATAGACATCCGATTTATACAAATTCTTCGGATATTGCATTATCGTCTTAAAAAGAATTCCATGCCAAATTTCGTTAAAATACTTTGTCAAATAAAAAAGTTTTTCATGCAAGAACTTTAGTCCGATCGTTCAGTTAATATGGCAGCTATATGCTGTAGTTATCCGATCTGTACAATTTCTTCGAAGATTACATTATTGCCTTAAGTTATAATCCATGCCAAATTCCGGGAAGATACCTTGTCCAATAAAAAAGTTTTCCATGCAAGAACTTTATTCCGATCGTTCAGTTAATATGGCAGCTATATGTTGTAGTTATCCGATCTGTATAATTTCTTCAAAGATTACATTGTTGCGTTAACTTATAATCCATGCCAAATCCCGTGAAGATACCTCGTCATATAAAAAAGTTTTCCATGTAAGAACTTTATTCCGATCGTTCAGTTAGTATGGCAGCTATATACTGTAGTCATCCGATCTGTACAATTTCTTCGAAGATTACATTATTGCCTTAAGTTATAATCCATGCCAAATTCCGGGAAGATACCTTGTCCAATAAAAAAGTTTTCCATGCAAGAACTTTATTCCGATCGTTCAGTTAATATGGCAGCTATATGTTGTAGTTCTCCGATCTGTATAATTTCTTCGAAGATTACATTATTGCCTTGAGTTATAATTCATGCCAAATATCCGGCAGATACATCATCAAAAAACACAGTTTTCCATGCAAGAACTTTATTCCGATCTTTCAGTTAATATAGTAGCTATATGCTGTAGTTATCCGATCTGTACAATTTCTCCGAAGACTACATTGTTGCGTTAACTTATAATCCATGCCAAATTCCGTGAAGATACTTCGTCAAATAAAAAAGTTTTCCATGTAAGAACTTTATTCCGATCGTTCAGTTAATATGGCAGCTATATGTTGTAGTTATCCGATCTGTATAATTTCTTCGAAGATTACATTATTGCCTTGAGTTATAATTCATGCCAAATATCCGGCAGATACATCATCAAAAAACACAGTTTTCCATGCAAGAACTTTATTCCGATCTTTCAGTTAATATAGTAGCTGTATGCTGTAGTTATCCGATCTGTACAATTTCTCCGAAGACTACATTGTTGCGTTAACTTATAATCCATGCCAAATTCCGTGAAGATACCTCGTCATATAGAAAAGTTTTCCATGTAAGAACTTTATTCCGATCGTTCAGTTAGTATGGCAGCTATATGCTGTAGTCATCCGATCTGTACAATTTCTTCGAAGATTTCATTATTGCCTTAGGTTATAATCCGTGCCAAATTTCGTGAAGATATTTTGTCAAATGAAAAAATTTTCCATATAAGAACTTTATTCCGATCCTTCCGTTAATATGGCAACTATATGCGATAAACATCCGATTAATACAAATTCTTCGGATATTGCATTATCGTCTTAAAAAGAATTCCATGCCAAATTTCGTTAAAATACTTTGTCAAATAAAAAAGTTTTTATTGCAAGAACTTTTGTCCGATCGTTCAGTTAATATGGCAGCTATATGCTGTAGTTATCCGATCTGTACAATTTCTTCGAAGATTACATTATTGCCTTAAGTTATAATACATGCCAAATTTAGTGAAGATACTTCGTCAAATAAAAAAGTTTTCCATGTAAGAACTTTATTCCGATCGTTCAGTTAATATGGCAGCTATATGTTGTAGTTATCCGATCTGTATAATTTCTTCGAAGATTACATTATTGCCTTGAGTTATAATTCATGCCAAATATCGTGCAGATACCTCGTCAAATAAAGCAGTTTTCCATGCAAGAACTTTATTCCGATCTTTCAGTTAATATGGTAGCTATATGCTGTAGTTATCCGATCTGTATAATTTCTTCGAAGATTACATTATTGCCTTAAGTTATAAATCATGCCAAATATTGGGCAGATACCTCGTCAAATAAAAAAGTTTTCCGTGTAAGAACTTTATTCCGATAGTTCAGTTAATATGGCAGCTATATGCTGTAGTTGTCCGATCAATATAATTTCTTCGAAGATTACATTATTGCCTTGAGTTATAATCCATGCCAAATTTCGTGAATATACCTCGTCAAATAAAACAGTTTTCCATGCAAGAACTTTATTCCGATCGTTCAGTTAATATGGCAGCTATATGCTGTAGTTATCCGATCAATATAATTTCTTTGAAGATTACATGATTGCCTTAAGTTATAATCCATGCCAAATATCGGGCAGATACCTCGTCAAATAAAAAAGTTTTCCATATAAGAAATATATTCCGATCGTTCAGCTAATATGGCAACTATATGCGATAAACATCCGATTTATACAATTTCTTCGGATATTGCATTATTGTCTTAAAAAGAATTCCATGCCAAATTACGTGAAGATACCTCGTCAAATAAAAAAATTTTCCATGGAAGAACTTTATTCCGATCGTTCAGTTAATATGGCAGCTATATGCTGTAGTTATCCGATCTGTATAATTTCTTCGAAGATTACATTATTGCCTTGAGTTATAATTCATGCCAAATATCGGGCAGATACCTCGTCAAATAAAAAAGTTTTTAACGCAAGAACTTTATTCCGATCGTTCAGTTAGTATGGCAGCTATATGCTGTAGTTATCCGATCAATATAATTTCTTCGAAGATTATATTATTGCCTTAAGTTATAATTCATGCCAAATATCGGGCTGATACCTCGTCAAATAAAACAGTTTTCCATGCAAGAACTTTATTCCGATCGTTTAGTTAATATGGCAGCTATATGCTGTAGTTATCCGATCAATATAATTTCTTCGAAGATTACATTATTGCCTTGAGTTATAATTCATGCCAAATATCGGGCAGATACCTCGTCAAATAAAACAGTTTTCCATGCAAGAACTTTATTCCGATCTTTCAGTTAATATGGTAGCTATATGCTGTAGTTATCCGATCTGTATAATTTCTTCGAAGATTACATTATTGCCTTAAGCTATAAATCATGCCAAATATTGGGCAGATACCTCGTCAAATAAAAAAGTTTTCCGTGTAAGAACTTTATTCCGATCGTTCAGTTAATATGGCAGCTATATGCTGTAGTCATCCGATCTGTACAACTTCTTCGAAGATTACATTGTTGCGTTAACTTATACTCCATGCCAAATTCCGGGAAGATACCTCGTCCAATAAATAAGTTTTCCATGCAAGAAATTTACTCCCATCGTTCTGTTAATATGGCAGCTATATGCTATGATCATCCGATCTGTACAATTTCTTCGAATAGTACATTATTGCCTTAGGTTATAATCCATGCCAAATTTCGGGAAGATATTTTGTCAAATTAAAAAATTTTTCATATAAGAACTTTATTCCGATCGTTCAGTTAATATGACAACTATATGTGATGAACATCCGATTTATGCAATTTCTTTGGATATTGCATTATCGTCTTAAAAAGAATTCCATGCCAAATTTCGTGAAGATACCTTGTCAAATGAAACAGTTTTTCATGCAAAAACTTTAGTCCGTTCGTTCAGTTAATATGGCAGCTATATGCTGTAGTTATCCGATCTGTACAATTTCTTCGAAGATTACAGTATTGCCTTAAGTTATAATACATGCCAAATTTAGTGAAGATACTTCGTCAAATAAAAAAGTTTTCCATGTAAGAACTTTATTCCGATCGCTCAGCTAATATGGCAGCTATATGCTGTAGTTATCCGATCTGTATAATTTCTTTGAAGATTACATTATTGCCTTGAGTTATAATTCATGCCAAATATCGGGCAGATACCTCGTCAAATAAAAAAGTTTTCCATATAAGAACTTTATTCCGATCGTTTATTTGATATAGCAGCTATATGCTGTAGTCATCCGATCTGTACAATTTCTTCGAAGATTACATTGTTGCGTTAACTTATAATCCATGCCAAATTCCGGGAAGATACCTCGTCCAATAAAAAAGTTTTCCATGCAAAAACTTTATTCCGACCGTTCAGTTAATATGGCAGCTATATGCTGTAGTCATCCGGTCTGTACAATTTCTTCGAAGATTACATTGTTGCGTTAACTTATAATCCATGCCAAATTCCGGGAAGATACCTCGTCCAATAAAAAAGTTTTCCATGCAAGAAATTTAGTCCGATCGTTCAGTTAATATGGCAGCTATATGCTATGGTCATCCGATCTGTACAATTTCTTCGAAGATTACATTATTGCCATAGGTTATAATCCACGCCAAATTTCGTGAAGAAATTTGGTCAAATGAAAAAATTTTCCATATAAGAACTTTATTCCGATCGTTCAGTTAATATGGCAACTATACGCGATAAACATCCGATTTATACAATTTCTTCGAATATTGCATTATCGTCTTAAAAAGAATTCCATGCCAAATTTCGTGAAGATACCTTGTCAAATAAAAAAGTTTTTCATGCAAGAACTTTAGTCCGATCGTTCAGTTAATATGGCAGCTATATGCTGTAGTTATCCGATCTGTATATTTTCTTCGAAGATTACATTATTGCCTTAAGTTATAATTCATGCCACATAACGGGCAGATACCTCGTCAAATAAAAAAGTTTTCCATATAGGAACTTTATTCCGATCGTTTAGTTAATATGGCAGCTATATGCTGTAGTTTTCCGATCTGTATAATTTCTTTGAAGATTACATTATTGCCTTGAGTTATAATTCATGCCAAATATCGGGCAGATACTTCGTCAAATAAAAAAGTTTTCCATATAAGAACTTTATTTCGATCGTTTAGTTAATATGGCAGCTATATGCTGTAGTTATCCGATCTGTATAATTTCTTCGAAGATTACATTATTGCCTTAAGTTATAATCCATGCCAAATATCGTGCAGATACCTCGTCAAATAAAAAAGTTTTCCGTGTAAGAACTTTATTCCGATCGTTCAGTTAATATGGCAGCTATATGCTGTAGTTATCCGATCAATATAATTTCTTCGAAGATTACATTATTGCCTTGAGTTATAATTCATGCCAAATATCGGGCAGATACCTCGTCAAATAAAAAAGTTGTCCATATAAGAAATATATTCCGATCGTTCAGTTAATATGGCAACTATATGCGATAAGCATCCGATTTATACAATTTCCTCGGATATTGCATTATTGTCTTAAAAAGAATTCCATGCCAAATTACGTAAAGATACCTCGTCGAATAAAAAAATTTTCCATGTAAGAACTTTATTCCGATCGTTCAGTTAATATGGCAGCTATATGCTGAATTTATCCGATCAATATAATTTCTTCGAAGATTACATTATTGCCTTGAGTTATAGTTCATGCCAAATATCGGGCAGATACCTCGTCAAATTAAACAGTTTTCCATGCAAGAACTTTATTCCGATCGTTCAGTTAATATGGCAGCTATATGCTATGGTCATCCGATCTGTACAATTTCTTCGAAGATTACATTATTGCCTTAGGTTATAATTCATGCCAAATATCGGGCAGATACTTCGTCAAATAAAAAAGTTTTCCATATAAGAACTTTATTTCGATCGTTTAGTTAATATGGCAGCTATATGCTGTAGTTATCCGATCTGTATAATTTCTTCGAAGATTACATTATTGCCTTAAGTTATAATCCATGCCAAATATCGGGCAGATACCTCGTCAAATAAAAAAGTTTTCCGTGTAAGAACTTTATTCCGATCGTTCAGTTAATATGGCAGCTATATGCTGTAGTTATCCGATCAATATAATTTCTTCGAAGATTACATTATTGCCTTGAGTTATAATTCATGCCAAATATCGGGCAGATACCTCGTCAAATAAAAAAGTTGTCCATATAAGAAATATATTCCGATCGTTCAGTTAATATGGCAACTATATGCTGTAGTTATCCGATCTGTATAATTTCTTCGAAGATTACATTATTGCCTTAAGTTATAATCCATGCCAAATATCGGGCAGATACTTCGTCAAATAAAAAAGTTTTCCATATAAGAACTTTATTTCGATCGTTTAGTTAATATGGCAGCTATATGCTGTAGTTATCCGATCTGTATAATTTCTTCGAAGATTACATTATTGCCTTAAGTTATAATCCATGCCAAATATCGGGCAGATACCTCGTCAAATAAAAAAGTTTTCCGTGTAAGAACTTTATTCCGATCGTTCAGTTAATATGGCAGCTATATGCTGTAGTTATCCGATCAATATAATTTCTTCGAAGATTACATTATTGCCTTGAGTTATAATTCATGCCAAATATCGGGCAGATACCTCGTCAAATAAAAAAGTTGTCCATATAAGAAATATATTCCGATCGTTCAGTTAATATGGCAACTATATGCGATAAGCATCCGATTTATACAATTTCTGCGGATATTGCATTATTGTCTTAAAAAGAATTCCATGCCAAATTACGTAAAGATACCTCGTCGAATAAAAAAATTTTCCATGTAAGAACTTTATTCCGATCGTTCAGTTAATATGGCAGCTATATGCTGTAGTTATCCGATCAATATAATTTCTTCGAAGATTACATTATTGCCTTGAGTTATAGTTCATGCCAAATATCGGGCAGATACCTCGTCAAATAAAACAGTTTTTCATGCAAGAACTTTATTCCGATCGTTCAGTTAATATGGCAGCTATATGCTGTAGTTATCCGATCAATATAATTTCTTCGAAGATTACATTATTGCCTTGAGTTATAATTTCTGCCAAATTTCGTTAAGATACCTCGTCAAATAAAACAGTTTTTAATGCAAGAACTTTATTCCGATCGTTCAGTTAATATGGCAGCTATATGCTGTAGTTATCCGATCAATATAATTTCTTTGAATATTACATTATTGCCTTAAGTTATAATCCATGCCAAATATCGGGAAGATACCTCGTCAAATAAAAAATTTGTCCATATAAGAAATATATTCCGATCGTTCAGTTAATATGGCATCTATATGCGATAAACATCCGATTTATACAATTTCTTCGGATATTGCATTATTGTCTTAAAAAGAATTCCATGCCAAATTACGTGAAGATACTTCGTCGAATAAAAAAATTTTCCATGTAAGAACTTTATTCCGATCGTTCAGTTAATATGGCAGCTATATGCTGTAGTTATCAGATCTGTATAATTTCTTCGAAGATTACATTATTGCCTTGAGTTATAATTCATGCCAAATATCGGACAGATACCTCGTCAAATAAAAAAGTTTTTAATGCAAGAACTTTATTCCGATCGTTCAGTTAATATGGCAGCTATATGCTGTAGTTATCCGATCAATATAATTTCTTCGAAGATTACATTATTGCCTTGAGTTATAATTCATGCCAAATATCGGGCAGATACCTCGTCAAATAAAACAGTTTTCCATGCAAGAACTTTATTCCGATCGTTCAGTTAATATGGCAGCTATATGCTGTAGTTATCCGATCAATATAATTTCTTCGAAGATTACATTATTGCCTTGAGTTATAATTCATGCCAAATATCGGGCAGATACCTCGTCAAATAAAACAGTTTTCCATGCAAGAACTTTATTCCGATCTTTCAGTTAATGTGGTAGTTATATGCTGTAGTGATCCGATCTGTATAATTTCTTCGAAGATTACATTATTGCCTTAAGTTATAAATCATGCCAAATATTGGGCAGATACTTCGTCAAATAAAAAAGTTTTCCGTGTAAGAACTTTATTCCGATCGTTCAGTTAATATGGCAGCTATATGCTGTAGTCATCCGATCTGAACAATTTCTTCGAAGATTACATTGTTGCGTTAACTTATACTCCATGCCAAATTCCGGGAAGATACCTCGTCCAATAAAAAAGTTTTCCATGCAAGAAATTTAGTCCGATCGTTCAGTTAATATGGCAGCTATATGCTGTAGTTATCCGATCAATATAATTTCTTCGAAAATTACATTATTGCCTTGAGTTATAATTCATGCCAAATTTCGGGAAGATATTTTGTCAAATAAAAAAAATTTCCATATAAGAACTTTATTCCGATCGTTCAGTTATTATGACAACTATATGTGATAAACATCCGATTTGTAAAATTTCTTTGGATATTGCATTATCGTCTTAAAAAGAATTCCATGCCAAATTTCGTGAATATACCTTGTCAAATGAAACAGTTTTTCATGCAAGAACTTTAGTCCGTTCGTTTAGTTAATCTGGCAGCTATATGCTATAGTTATCCGATCTGTACAATTTCTTCGAAGATTACAGTATTGCCTTAAGTTATAATACATGCCAAATTTAGTGAAGATACTTCGTCAAATAAAAAAGTTTTCCGTGTTAGAACTTTATTCCGAACGTTCAGTTAATATGGCAGCTATATGCTGTAGTCATCCGATCTGTACAATTTCTTCGAAGATTACATTGTTGCGTTAACTTATAATCCATGCCAAATTCCGGGAAGATACCTCGTCCAATAAAAAAGGTTTCCATGTAAGAACTTTATTCCGATCGCTCAGTTAATATGGCAGCTATATGCTGTAGTTATCCGATCTGCCTTAAGTTATAATTCATGCCAAATATCGGGCAGATACCTCGTCAAATAAAAAAGTTTTCCATATAAGAACTTTATTTCGATCGTTTAGTTGATATAGCAGCTATATGCTGTAGTCATCCGATCTGTACAATTTCTTCGAAGATTACATTGTTGCGTTAACTTATAATCCATGCCAAATTCCGGGAAGATACCTCGTCCAATAAAAAAGTTTTCCATGCAAGAAATTTAGTCCGATCGTTCAGTTAATATGGCAGCTATATGCTGTAGTTATCCGATCTGTACAATTTCTTCGAAGATTACCATGCAAGAAATTTAGTCCGATCGTTCAGTTAATATGGCAGCTATATGCTATAGTCATCCGATCTGTACAATTTCTTCGAAGATTACATTATTGCCTTAGGTTATAATCCATGCCAAATTTCGTGAAGATATTTTGTCATATGAAAAAATTTTCCATATAAGAACTTTATTTCGATCGTTTATGGCAGCTATATGCTGTAGTTATCCGATCTGTATAATTCCTTCGAAGATTACATTATTGCCTTGAGTTATAATTCATGCCAAATTCCAGGAAGATACCTCGTCCAATAAAAAAGTTTTCCTTGCAAGAAATTTAGTCCGATCGTTCAGTTAATATGGCAGCTATATGCTATGGTCATCCGATCTGTACAATTTCTTCGAAGATTACATTATTGCCTTAGGTTATAATCCATGCCAAATTTCGTGAAGATATTTTGTCATATAAAAAAATTTTCCATATAAGAACTTTATTTCGATCGTTTAGTTAATATGGCAGCTATATGCTGTAGTTAATAGATCTGTATAATTTCTTCGAAGATTACATTATTGCCTTAAGTTATAATCCATGCCAAATTCCGGGAAGATACCTCGTCCAATAAAAAAGGTTTCCATGTAAGAACTTTATTCCGATCGCTCAGTTAATATGGCAGCTATATGCTGTAGTTATCCGATCTACCTTAAGTTATAATTCATACCAAATATCGGGCAGATACCTCGTCAAATAAAAAAGTTTTCCATATAAGAACTTTATTTCGATCGTTTAGTTAATATGGCAGCTATATGCTGTAGTTATCCGATCTGTACAATTTCTTCGAAGATTACATTGTTGCGTTAACTTATAATCCATGCCAAATTCCGGTAAGATACCTCGTCCAATAAAAAAGTTTTCCATGCAAGAAATTTAGTCCGATCGTTCAGTTAATATGGCAGCTATATGCTATGGTCATCCGATCTGTTTAATTTCTTCGAAGATTACATTATTGCCTTGAGTTATAATTCATGCCAAATATCGGGCAGATACCTCGTCAAATAAAAAAGTTTTTAATGCAAGAAATTTAGTCCGATCGTTTAGTTAATATGGCAGCTATATGCTTTAGTTAATAGATCTGTATAATTTCTTCGAAGATTACATTATTGCCTTAAGTTATAATCCATGCCAAATATCGGGCAGATACCTCGTCAAATAAAAAAGTTGTCCATGTAAGAAATATATTCCGCTCGTTCAGTTAATATGGCAACTATATGCGATAAACATCCGATTTATACAATTTCTTCGGATATTGCATTATTGTCTTAAAAAGAATTCCATGCCAAATTACGTGAAGATACCTCGTCAAATAAAAAAGTTTTTCATGCAAGAAATTTCGTCCGATCGTTCAGTTAATATGGCAGCTATATGCTATAGTCATCCGATCTGTACAATTTCTTCGAAGATTACATTATTGCCTTGAGTTATAATTCATGCCAAATATCGGGCAGATACCTCGTCAAATAAAAAAGTTTTTAATGCAAGAAATTTAGTCCGATCGTTTAGTTAATATGGCAGCTATATGCTTTAGTTAATAGATCTGTATAATTTCTTCGAAGATTACATTATTGCCTTAAGTTATAATCCATGCCAAATATCGGGCAGATACCTCGTCAAATAAAAAAGTTGTCCATGTAAGAAATATATTCCGCTCGTTCAGTTAATATGGCAACTATATGCGATAAACATCCGATTTATACAATTTCTTCGGATATTGCATTATTGTCTTAAAAAGAATTCCATGCCAAATTTCGTGAAGATACCTTGTCAAATGAAACAGTTTTTCATGCAAGAACTTTAGTCCGTTCGTTCAGTTAATATGGCAGCTATATGCTGTAGTTATCCGATCTGTACAATTTCTTCGAAGATTACATTGTTGCGTTAACTTATACTCAATGCCAAATTCCGGGAAGATACCTCGTCCAATAAAAAAGTTTTCCATGCAAGAAATTTTGTCCGATCGTTCAGTTAGTATGGCAGCTATATGCTATGGTCATCCGATCTGTACAATTTCTTCGAATAGTACATTATTGCCTTAAGTTATAATCCATGCCAAATTTCGTGAAGATATTTTGTCAAATAAAAAAATTTTCCTTATAAGAACTTTTTCCGATCGTTCAGTTAATATGACAACTATATGTGATAAACATCCGATTTATACAATTTCTTTGGATATCGCATTATCGTCTTAAAAAGAATTCCAAGCCAAATTTCATGAAGATACCTTGTCAAATGAAACAGTTTTTCATGCAAGAACTTTAGTCCGTTCGTTCAGTTAATATGGCAGCTATATGCTGTAGTTATCCGATCTGTACAATTTCTTCGAAGATTACTTTATTCCGATCGTTCAGTTAATATGGCAGCTATATGCTGTAGTTATCAGATCTGTATAATTTCTTCGAAGATTACATTATTGCCTTGAGTTATAATTCATGCCAAATATCGGACAGACACCTCGTCAAATAAAAAAGTTTTTAATGCAAGAACTTTATTCCGATCGTTCAGTTAATATGGCAGCTATATGCTGTAGTTATCCGATCAATATAATTTCTTCGAAGATTACATTATTGCCTTGAGTTATAGTTCATGCCAAATATCGGGCAGATACCTCGTCAAATAAAACAGTTTTCCATGCAAGAACTTTATTCCGATCGTTCAGTTAATATGGCAGCTATATGCTGTAGTTATCCGATCAATATAATTTCTTCGAGGATTACATTATTGCCTTAAGTTATAAATCATGCCAAATATTGGGCAGATACCTCGTCAAATAAAAAAGTTTTCCGTGTAAGAACTTTATTCCGATCGTTCAGTTAATATGGCAACTATATGCGATAAACATCCGATTTATACAATTTCTTCGGATATTGCATTATTGTCTTAAAAAGAATTCCATGCCAAATTACGTGAAGATACCTCGTCAAATAAAAAAGTTTTTCATGCAAGAAATTTCGTCCGATCGTTCAGTTAATATGGCAGCTATATGCTATAGTCATCCGATCTGTACAATTTCTTCGAAGATTACATTATTGCCTTGAGTTATAATTCATGCCAAATATCGGGCAGATACCTCGTCAAATAAAAAAGTTTTTAATGCAAGAAATTTAGTCCGATCGTTTAGTTAATATGGCAGCTATATGCTTTAGTTAATAGATCTGTATAATTTCTTCGAAGATTACATTATTGCCTTAAGTTATAATCCATGCCAAATATCGGGCAGATACCTCGTCAAATAAAAAAGTTGTCCATGTAAGAAATATATTCCGCTCGTTCAGTTAATATGGCAACTATATGCGATAAACATCCGATTTATACAATTTCTTCGGATATTGCATTATTGTCTTAAAAAGAATTCCATGCCAAATTTCGTGAAGATACCTTGTCAAATGAAACAGTTTTTCATGCAAGAACTTTAGTCCGTTCGTTCAGTTAATATGGCAGCTATATGCTGTAGTTATCCGATCTGTACAATTTCTTCGAAGATTACATTGTTGCGTTAACTTATACTCAATGCCAAATTCCGGGAAGATACCTCGTCCAATAAAAAAGTTTTCCATGCAAGAAATTTAGTCCGATCGTTCAGTTAGTATGGCAGCTATATGCTATGGTCATCCGATCTGTACAATTTCTTCGAATAGTACATTATTGCCTTAAGTTATAATCCATGCCAAATTTCGTGAAGATATTTTGTCAAATAAAAAAATTTTCCATATAAGAACTTTTTCCGATCGTTCAGTTAATATGACAACTATATGTGATAAACATCCGATTTATACAATTTCTTTGGATATCGCATTATCGTCTTAAAAAGAATTCCATGCCAAATTTCGTGAAGATACCTTGTCAAATGAAACAGTTTTTCATGCAAGAACTTTAGTCCGTTCGTTCAGTTAATATGGCAGCTATATGCTGTAGTTATCCGATCTGTACAATTTCATCGAAGATTACTTTATTCCGATCGTTCAGTTAATATGGCAGCTATATGCTGTAGTTATCAGATCTGTATAATTTCTTCGAAGATTACATTATTGCCTTGAGTTATAATTCATGCCAAATATCGGACAGACACCTCGTCAAATAAAAAAGTTTTTAATGCAAGAACTTTATTCCGATCGTTCAGTTAATATGGCAGCTATATGCTGTAGTTATCCGATCAATATAATTTCTTCGAAGATTACATTATTGCCTTGAGTTATAGTTCATGCCAAATATCGGGCAGATACCTCGTCAAATAAAACAGTTTTCCATGCAAGAACTTTATTCCGATCTTTCAGTTAATGTGGTAGCTATATGCTGCAGTGATCCGATCTGTATAATTTCTTCGAAAATTACATTATTGCCTTAAGTTATAAATCATGCCAAATATTGGGCAGATACCTCGTCAAATAAAAAAGTTTTCCGTGTAAGAACTTTATTCCGATCGTTCAGTTAATATGGCAGCTATATGCTGTAGTTATCCGATCAATATAATTTCTTCGAAAATTACATTATTGCCTTGAGTTATAATTCATGCTGGCTAAATGAGTTAAGCTTCCCGCCCCGAAAAACACAACACACCACTCACAAGACAACACTGGCACACATCCCATACCTGGAAACATCAAAACACCTATACACCACACAACACATACAAATGCATTACACTATTGGAAGCAGCCGCATACACACACACAGTAGGATCTCTACACAACAAAACAGTACAAAATTATCTGTCCGCGAAGCGGACAGGCTCTTTCTCTCAGCGATTGTCGTCGAAAAAACACCGGACTTGTCTTTGGCGCGTAACCGCATTTTCTTCATTTTTTTTATATTCTTTTAATTACCTCTCCACTGGTATGCGACCAGGGAGTGATTGCGTGAAGATAATCTCGTCATAATTATTAATAAATAAACAGTTTTGTAAACATTTCCAAACCGGAAAAATATACAATTTTTTAATTTACATACGCGGAATTATAAAGTGGCAAGTAAGTGGTGAACTTAACATTGGTCCTTCGAGCCATTCCGAATGGCACTATAGTGAAAAAAAAAAAAAAAATTTTAGTAAAAATAAGGGTGGAAAACCTTAAAAAATTGGTGGTGTTAACATTGGTGGTGATTGGTGGTGACAAACAACTAAAATAAAAAATAAAATATATATATGAAAAGTGCTTAAAAGTGATTTACATATGTATATATAAACGGAGAAGCCAACAACATAGTGTACTGAAAAAAAAAAAAGAAAAAAAAAAAAAAGGCAGAAGAAAAAAAAAGTGCAGTGACCACAACAGCAAAAAAAAAAATATATATATATATATGCTTTGGTGCAAAAAAAGTGCAGTGACCACAACAACAAAAAATTTATATATATACACATATGCTTTTGGTGCATAATATAACAGTGCAGTGACAAAAAAAAAAAAAAAAACGGGCGCGGAAAACCAAAATACAATCAAATAAAAACGGGCGCGAAAACCCGTTATATATGTATATATACATATTAACATATCAAACGGGCGCGAAAGTAATTCAACAAAAACCAAGCAAAAACCCCAAGGAACAACCCAGGAAAGGATTGGATACACCTACAGGCATCCACATACAAGATACACATACAAGATACAGGCTATAGTCCCCAAAATCCCTTGACGGATATTCAAGTGAGTTGTATCGATTCCATTTTGTACCTCATTACAAGGGGGGTATATGTATATTTATTACGGTTTACAAAAACGGTTGCCAAACTGTTGAATTTGCGGTATTTCGGGTTTTACCGAAAAAATTCCATACATATAATATACATATATATATTCTATATATATATATATAATATTTATATATATATATAAATAAATATATACACATTTATATATAAATATATACATATTTATTGCCTAGAAAAGCTTACCTTCGTGTATTTAACACAAAATATACCAAATCCCAAACACTATATATGATATATACATATATATGAAATTCAAGTACTCCACTTGCAAAAATATCCGGCAATACCCCTTATGCTTGATCAAGTAATAAGCAGGATTGCCTAAAACAAGTAAGCAAAGGCAAATAAAAAACACAAAAAAAAACACATATACATATACCCACATAGCAACATATAACGAATAAAAAGAGATATAAGAACAATATTCTCAAAAAACAAAAAAAATTAAAGAATTTCTTACCTGTATGCCACATCTCTAATTACATACATATTTACATATTTTGCACAATATATACCAAAATTTTTAGCACTTATAATTTTGAGCGCTTGCAAATATGTACATATTCGTAATATTATTAACATATTATATTTAACTACAAGAAAGAGAAGAGAGAGAAAGGCAAAGAAAATAAAAAATTAAATTTTTAAACATATAAAATATACGTACATTATTTTACTCTTTTACATACGTACATATTTACATTCATATACCGAGAGTGCATATTTACGAATCGTAGTGCACATAGGATAACTTTGTTGCTAATTACGTTTATGCGCTCTTTCGTAACGGAGAAACAACGTCCGCTCGTTTACATATATACTCATACAAGTACGGGACATATTATTATACCCTACTAGGGTACCACTAAAAGTTAAAGAACTTAAAAAAGCGCATTCGAAAAAAAAAAAAACATTTTAAACGGTTCGGTAAAGAAAAAACGAATTCTTAAAAAAAAAAAAAAATTTATTATTTATAATTCTATAAATAAATAAATAACAATAATAAAAAATTGTGAACAATATTATATACATTGCTTCTATACAATTTAATTTATTATATTCCAAAGTCCGATTTGGCACATACTCGGCAATACCCCTTGTTGTTTAGCAAACAAAAACAAGCAGGATTGCGTACAAATACAATTCTATAATATTATTCATATTCAAAGTCCATATAGGCACAAATCCGGCAATACCCCTTGTTTCTTGGCAACCAAAAAACAAGTAGGATTGCATACATATGTATAAAGTACATTGATCTCTTATACGAGCTCTCATTGACACATACTAATTCGCTTATAGGTATACCCTATAACGCATACGAACACAAAAAAGATATAACAAAATAGATATTGCAATTTTTGAATAATTATTGAAATAAACAATACAATCGAGAAAAATAATAAATAAATACCGTAACAACAAAACACGCTATCTTATTTAATCCGATTTACAAAAAAAAATATATAAACCGATTTACTGATTCTCTTATTTATATAAAAGAGATTACGCGTTACAATTACGAATTTCGCTTAAATTTAATCAGTTTACACTGAGAGAAATCATTTTATTAATTGAACTTTTTTAAATGAACGCAGATTCTAAAGATTCTAAATCTACACAACTACTAAAAGTACCAAAAATGATTTCGGACGAAAAAAGTCCATGTACACCTGCAGAAGCTACACGCTCAAAGCAAGCTGCTACAAAACAAAAAAGGGGGAAAGACATTACATATAGTAAATTCATTGCTGAGAGTGACAGTTTAATAAGATACTGCACTCGATTTTCATCTTCTCCGATTCAAGATAATTCTGAATCGGCATTAGAAATCAAAAAGGAAAATCTCGACAATTTTTGGATACGTCTCCAAGCTTCATATGACGCCATAGTAGAATCTGACGACTCAGATCTACCAGAAAATTTTAAGTCCTCGGCTTACGCCAAATATGAAAACTGCTTAGACCAGTTCGAAGAAACTAAAGCAATGATTTCCGATCAGCTAAAGCTAATAAAAGCAATTGCACCTACTCCACATCAGCGAGTAGAGCTGCCACAAGTACAAAGTCAAGAGGCAAGTTCAGGCATCCATCTCAAGGTGCCCGCATGTGACACAGAAATATTTCATGGTGGTTATGAACAATGGCCGTCCTTCCGAGACATGTTTACTGCCGTTTACATAAACCATCCAAAATTAACAAACGCACAAAAATTGTATCACCTCCGATACAAAACAAAAGGTCAAGCAGGCGTCATAGTCAAACAGTTCGCACTAAATGACGATAATTTCAATCTGGCTTGGGAAGCTCTTAAATCAAGATTCGAAAACGAAAGAATATTGGTCGATAAACAAATATCGATATTAATGAACTTGCCAAAAATTCAAAGGGAAACTAGTGAAGAATTTATCAAACTTCAATCCACTGTTTCAAATTGTTTGTCGGTTTTATCGACACAAAATATTCCCACAGACAGCTGGGATCCAATACTGGTAAACATATGCACTGCCGCATTACCAGAAAAATCATTACTTCTATGGGAACAATCGCTCTCATCACGAAGAAAATGCCCCACGTGGCAACAAATGAAAGATTTCCTAACTACCCAATATGAAATCGCAGAAAGGGTAGATAAAAAAATGGTCAGAACGAAACCCGTTCAACATGACCTAAATAGAAGCTTCCACAGACCCCAAGCCAGTACCAACAACAATGTAAATAGAAGCTTCTTCAAAAATCAAACGTTCACATCCGAACAGTACAAACAAACGTCATGCGAACTATGTACAGGGGGGCATAAGCTCAAATCTTGCGAGAGATTCAAAAAATTGAATATTATCGACCGGAACAATTTCGTAAAAACAAAGAGACTTTGTACAAACTGCTTGTCACATGCGCATACACTTAAAGAGTGCGAAAGCAAATTTAATTGCGTTTATTGCCATAAACGACATCATTCTATGCTTCATTATAACAATTTTTCCAGCTCACCCCCAAACAGCGCAAATATGAAAAGAGCCACGGGTTTAGTTGCAACAGCAAATCCCGAAGTGCGAAATCCCGATAATTGCCAAGAAGCACCATGCTGCTCAAAGGCATTAAAAACTCAAACGCTACACAGCGAAAACCAAAGTAGGGTACTACTACCAACAGCAGTCGTCTCCATCGAACACCGAGGAGAACTGTTTAAACTTAGGGCCTTAATAGACCAAGGATCACAACGATCTTTCATAGCGTCTAGGGCACAAAATAGGCTACAACTGCCAACAAAACAAGCCAACTTTGAAATTACAGGAATGGGCGGAAGAGTAGTTCAAAACTCTAATAAAATCTGCTCCATTACCTTAATTTCCCCCCAAGCGGATAAGCACATACAAGCAGAAGCTATAGTCTTACCGCAACTTACAAATATGCTTCCAAGCTATCACATAAATAGCAAGCATTGGCAAAAGGTTTCACACCTAAAGCTGGCAGATCCCAACTGCAACACTCCCGCTCAAATAGACCTTCTATTAGGCAGCGATCTCATACCACAGATAATACTCGAAGGTATTGAGAAAATTTCAAATACACTTCTGGCACAAAATACTATTTTCGGTTGGATCCTAAGTGGACTAGTTCCGGAACCAGTTACAACCATGACTACTCAGGTTGAGGAAATCTCAAACGAATACCTCAATTCACAATTAAAGAAATTTTGGGAGTTAGAAGAGCTCCCCCCCATATCAATCACAACCCCTGAAGATCAGTATTGTGAAGACTTTTACAAAGCCACAACTACTAGATCAGATAATGGTCGGTATGTCGTACGACTACCACTAAAACAACAATTTCCTAACACAATCGCCTTAGGTCACTCTCGCACCTCTGCTATACAGCAGTTTTTAAGTATGGAAAAAAACTTACTTAAAAAAGGTGAGCTTAAGCCAGAATACGATGGCGTGTTGGAAGAATACCTCCATTTAAACCACATGGAGGAAGTAAGCCCATGCGAAAAAATCATCAACGGCAAATACTACTCATTTTACTTGCCGCATCATGCAGTGATAAAGCCAGACAAAAAAACAACTAAAGTAAGAGTTGTCTTTAATGCATCAAGATCCACCAGCTCCGGGAATTCCCTAAATGATATCCTATTTACGGGACCCACGCTCCAACCAGATTTAATGCTACTCATTTTAAATTGGCGTATATTCAAATACGTATTTAACGGAGACGTCGAAAAAATGTATAGACAAATAGTCGTACATAAAGACGATCAAGATTTTCAGCGAATTATTTTCCGAAAATCTCCCAATAGTCCACTACGCGACTATAAACTTAAAACAGTTACCTTTGGCGTCAACTGTGCTCCATATTTAGCCATTCGAACACTCCACGAACTGGCAGAAAACACAAAGTCAGAATTTCCTCTGGCAACCAAAGTGTTAAAAACACAAACATATGTATACGATATCTTGTCTGGAAGTCACAGTCTTCCACAAGCATACGAGTCACTCTCACAAGTGGTAAAAGCCCTCAAAACCGCAGGGTTTCCGTTGAAAAAGATAACGGCGAATCACCCTAATATATTAAAAAATATACCGCATGAAAATTTGTTAGATACAAATTTCCTTAAATTCGAAAAGGAAAGTACAACAAAAACTCTGGGGATCCAATGGAATGCGATATCTGACCAGTTTTCATACACGACAGAGTCAATATCTGCATTATCCGCCATAACAAAGCGACAAATTCTATCCTCTGTGGCAAAACTTTTCGACCCCGCAGGATGGCTTTCGCCAATTATGATACAAGCCAAAATTCTAATACAAGAATTATGGTTAGATGGAACCGACTGGGACGTGCAAGTAAAACCACTTCGTTTAGAAAAGTGGTCCCAGTTTGCGAGCAATCTATATGATATCTCACAGATACAAATCCCACGATGGGTAAATTATGCCCCAGAGCACAAAGTCGAACTACACGGCTTCTGTGACGCTTCTGAAAAGGCATATTGCGCAACTATATATGTTCGCACACAAAGCGACACTGCGACCACATGCCACTTACTAGTAGCAAAAGCAAAAGTGGCTCCTTTAAAAACAATAAGTCTACCACGACTTGAATTATGTGGAGCGCTATTACTAGCCAAACTAGTGTCCATCGTACAAACGCATTTAAACATGGCACAATATAAATTATATCTATGGTCCGATTCCGAAATCGTATTAGCATGGTTAGAAAAACCACCACATGCATGGAAGACGTATATTTCGAACCGAACGTCTCAAATACTTGACCTAGTAGGATCAGCCACTTGGCGACATGTAGCCAGTGCTGACAATCCTGCTGATCTAGGGACAAGAGGGTGCAAACCCCTGCACCTTGTCACCACCACCCTCTGGTGGAATGGCCCCCGATGGTTAACAGAATCTCCTGATTCTTGGCCACAATCGCCCATGCGCAATATAATAGCCCCAGAAAGTCGAAAAATCGACTCCTTTCACGCAACATCGCAGGATAATGACATCCTTGAGCGATTTTCCTCGTATCCCCGAGCCCTCAGGGTAATCGCTTACATGCTCAAGTTCATAGAGCGACTCAAAATTAAACTTAAGGGAGTAACTTCATTACACTCCCAATGCGATACAGTGACGCACCTAGACTTACAAAAAGCAAAGGTCGCTCTTATCGCATCTACGCAAGCGCGTTATTTCAGCCGAGAAATATTATTACTAAGAGAATCGAAGCCGATAGATAAAAAGAGCTCACTCTTAGTCTTAAATCCATTCATTGACACAAAAGAAGTACTCCGTGCGAATGGTCGGCTTGCCAATTCCAGCCTGACGTATAACGAACGTCATCCCATAGTTATCCCAGAGAAATCGCAACTTGCCACCTTATACCTTCACTATGTCCACGTGCTTTTGCTACACGCAGAACATCGCCTCATGCAACAAATAGTCCGTCAAGAGTTTTATATTCCAAGACTCAAGCCCAAAATAAAGAAATGCATTTTCATGTGCAAGATCTGCACTATGCATAAGCAGAAGATGCGAACGCAGATTATGGCAGCACTTCCACCGGAACGCTGTAACTTCGCTCTGCCTTTCACCATTACAGGTGTCGACTTTGCTGGGCCTTTTCAGATAAAGGCATCCATGTTAAGGTCTCCCACCCTCATGAAAGGCTATGTGGCTGTCTTTGTCTGTTTTACGACAAAAGCAGTACACCTCGAGCTATGTACGAATCTGACAAAGGAGGCTTTTCTCGCGGCATTTGCTCGCTTCGTCGGACGACGCGGTTTTCCGTCAAAACTCATGAGCGACAATGGCAAGACATTTATAGGAGCTCAAAGAGCCACAGAAAAACAGTTCGTGGACTTTGTTAGGCAAGTCTCACCTGAAATTGTACAAAAATACGCTCACCAAGGTATTAACTGGCAGTTTATCCCTCCAAGCGCTCCTCATATGGGTGGTTTATGGGAATCAGCTGTAAAAAGCTTCAAATCCCACTTTAAAAAAGTAGCTGGAAACTACAAATTTAATTATGAAGAATTTACAACATTATTAATTCGCATTGAAGCCGTTCTCAATTCACGGCCACTAACGGCTCTCTCGCAAGATCCCTCAGATCTCACAGCCCTAACTCCAGGGCACTTTCTAAAAGGAGCACCCATTCTGGCCATACCTGAGCCAGGCGTGGAGTCGCTATCCTTACAAAATAGATGGGAAAGAATTAAAATTCTCCATCATGATTTCAGCCGCCGATGGAAGGAGGAGTATATAAAGGACCTTCATAAAAGGTACCGCTGGAAAACTCCCGAAAAGGCGCCAAAGCTTGGAGATTTTGTCTTAATCCATGACGATTGTCTTCCCCCTACAGAATGGCGACTTGGTTGCATAGAGAAGCTGCATCATGGTTCCGACGGTCATATACGAGTAGTTGACCTCCGTACTCGAAACGGAACGCTAACCAGACCGCTCGTTAAACTATGCTTCCTGCCAATCTCAAATAATAGCGAAAACGCATGTAGTAAACCATCCGTTCAATAATACCTACAAGAAAAAAAAAATCGAAATATCCGTCTAAATAAAAAACCGCAAATATAATATGACAAATTACCATCATATACTAATAAAATAATGGGTAGACTAGTACGATCACCAAACCAAATAAAGTTGGTCACATATAGAAATATATCCATACTCTATACCACTGAATCGTATCTAAACACGCCTTTTTCTCCATACAGATAGATATGGATACAGAGATGCATTCCACCCCAACGCCAACAATGCGATCGGCCATCACGGTGCCTCGCCTTGGGATTATGCCAACCGCGGCGCCCCGAACACCAGCCGCAACTGCACCGTCAACCACCGCTCGTACTAGTATTCGAGCCTCCGCAGCCGTTCCGTCTCCACCAGAGGCGCCACATCGCATCCGATGCCCCCTTTGTTGCCGTTCACACAAGTTGCAGCACTGTGGGCTCTTCAAGGGCATGTCGCCGACACAACGCCAGCAGGTTGCCCAGGCGCATGGGCATTGCAACAATTGTCTGGCGCATACACACACGACGCAGGAATGCGACTCCGGTGCTTTGTGCCAAATGTGTGGCAGGCAGCATCACACGTTGCTTCACCGTACTCCGAGGCGAGAGGTCAATCGGCAGCCTGCCCCACGAATCCGCGGTGCAAACCGACCGCAGCAAACCAATCGTGTGGCACGTCGCCGAAGAACGGCACCCCGATCGGAGTCCCGTCCATGGCGTCAGCACAACGTACCACCGACTAGGCGTAGGCCGCACTATCGTCGCACGTCCGGACTCAGCAACGTTGTGGCAACGTTGCAACAGCTACAGCGACTGCTAGGCTGAACATTCGCCTAGGGGGGCCGGGATGGCTAAATGAGTTAAGCTTCCCGCCCCGAAAAACACAACACACCACTCACAAGACAACACTGGCACACATCCCATACCTGGAAACATCAAAACACCTATACACCACACAACACATACAAATGCATTACACTATTGGAAGCAGCCGCATACACACACACAGTAGGATCTCTACACAACAAAACAGTACAAAATTATCTGTCCGCGAAGCGGACAGGCTCTTTCTTTCAGCGATTGTCGTCGAAAAAACACCGGACTTGTCTTTGGCGCGTAACCGCATTTTCTTCATTTTTTTTATATTCTTTTAATTACCTCTCCACTGGTATGCGACCAGGGAGTGATTGCGTGAAGATAATCTCGTCATAATTATTAATAAATAAACAGTTTTGTAAACATTTCCAAACCGGAAAAATATAAAATTTTTTAATTTACATACGCGGAATTATAAAGTGGCAAGTAAGTGGTGAACTTAACACATGCCAAATTTCGGGAAGATATTTTGTCAAATAAAAACATTTTCCATATAAGAACTTTATTCCGATCGTTCAGTTAATATGACAACTATATGTGATAAACATCCGATTTATCTGTACAATTTCTTCGAAGATTACATTGTTGCGTTAACTTATAATCCATGCCAAATTCCAGGAAGATACCTCGTCCAATAAAAAAGTTTTCCATGCAAGAAATTTAGTCCGATCGTTCAGTTAATATGGCAGCTATATGCTATGGTCATCCGATCTGTACAATTTCTTCGAAGATTACATTATTGCCTTGAGGTATAATTCATGCCAAATATCGGGCAGATACCTCGTCAAATAAAAAAGTTTTTAATGCAAGAAATTTAGTCCGATCGTTTAGTTAATATGGCAGCTATATGCTTTAGTTAATAGATCTGTATAATTTCTTCGAAGATTACATTATTGCCTTAAGTTATAATCCATGCCAAATATCGGGCAGATAAATCGTCAAATAAAAAAGTTGTCCATGTAAGAAATATATTCCGATCGTTCAGTTAATATGGCAACTATATGCGATACACATCTGATTTATACAATTTCTTCGGATATTGCATTATTGTCTTAAAAAGAATTCCATGCCAAATTACGTGAAGATACCTCGTCAAATAAAAAAGTTTTTCATGCAAGAAATTTCGTCCGATCGTGCAGTTAATAGGCAGCTATATGCTGTAGTTATCCGATCTGTACAATTTCTTCGAAGATTACATTGTTGCGTTAACTTATAATCCATGCCAAATTCCGGTAAGATACCTCGTCCAATAAAAAAGTTTTCCATGCAAGAAATTTAGTCCGATCGTTCAGTTAATATGGCAGCTATATGCTATGGTCATCCGATCTGTACAATTTCTTCGAAGATTACATTATTGCCTTGAGTTATAATTCATGCCAAATATCGGGCAGATACCTCGTCAAATAAAAAAGTTTTTAATGCAAGAAATTTAGTCCGATCGTTTAGTTAATATGGCAGCTATATGCTTTAGTTAATAGATCTGTATAATTTCTTCGAAGATTACATTATTGCCTTAAGTTATAATCCATGCCAAATATCGGGCAGATACCTCGTCAAATAAAAAAGTTGTCCATGTAAGAAATATATTCCGATCGTGCAGTTAATAAAAGATACCTCGTCGATAAAAATGCAAGAAATTTCGTCCGATCGTTCAGTTAATATGGCAGCTATATGCTATAGTCATCCGATCTGTACAATTTCTTCGAAGATTACATTATTGCCTTGAGTTATAATTCATGCCAAATATCGGGCAGATACCTCGTCAAATAAAAAAGTTTTTAATGCAAGAAATTTAGTCCGATCGTTTAGTTAATATGGCAGCTATATGCTTTAGTTAATAGATCTGTATAATTTCTTCGAAGATTACATTATTGCCTTAAGTTATAATCCATGCCAAATATCGGGCAGATACCTCGTCAAATAAAAAAGTTGTCCATGTAAGAAATATATTCCGCTCGTTCAGTTAATATGGCAACTATATGCGATAAACATCCGATTTATACAATTTCTTCGGATATTGCATTATTGCCTTAAAAAGAATTCCATGCCAAATTTCGTGAAGATACCTTGTCAAATGAAACAGTTTTTCATGCAAGAACTTTAGTCCGTTCGTTCAGTTAATATGGCAGCTATATGCTGTAGTTATCCGATCTGTACAATTTCTTCGAAGATTACATTGTTGCGTTAACTTATACACAATGCCAAATTCCGGGAAGATACCTCGTCAAATGAAACAGTTTTTCATGCAAGAACTTTAGTCCGTTCGTTCAGTTAATATGGCAGCTATATGCTGTAGTTATCCGATCTGTACAATTTCTTCGAAGATTACTTTATTCCGATCGTTCAGTTAATATGGCAGCTATATGCTGTAGTTATCAGATCTGTATAATTTCTTCGAAGATTACATTATTGCCTTGAGTTATAATTCATGCCAAATATCGGACAGACACCTCGTCAAATAAAAAAGTTTTTAATGCAAGAACTTTATTCCGATCGTTCAGTTAATATGGCAGCTATATGCTGTAGTTATCCGATCAATATAATTTCTTCGAAGATTACATTATTGCCTTGAGTTATAATTCATGCCAAATATCGGGCAGATACCTCGTCAAATAAAAAAGTTTTTAATGCAAGAAATTTAGTCCGATCGTTTAGTTAATATGGCAGCTATATGCTTTAGTTAATAGATCTGTATAATTTCTTCGAAGATTACATTATTGCCTTAAGTTATAATCCATGCCAAATATCGGGCAGATACCTCGTCAAATAAAAAAGTTGTCCATGTAAGAAATATATTCCGCTCGTTCAGTTAATATGGCAACTATATGCGATAAACATCCGATTTATACAATTTCTTCGGATATTGCATTATTGCCTTAAAAAGAATTCCATGCCAAATTTCGTGAAGATACCTTGTCAAATGAAACAGTTTTTCATGCAAGAACTTTAGTCCGTTCGTTCAGTTAATATGGAAGCTATATGCTGTAGTTATCCGATCTGTACAATTTCTTCGAAGATTACATTGTTGCGTTAACTTATACACAATGCCAAATTCCGGGAAGATACCTCGTCCAATAAAAAAGTTTTCCATGCAAGAAATTTAGTCCGATCGTTCAGTTAGTATGGCAGCTATATGCTATGGTCATCCGATCTGTACAATTTCTTCGAATAGTACATTATTGCCTTAAGTTATAATCCATGCCAAATTTCGTGAAGATATTTTGTCAAATAAAAAAATTTTCCATATAAGAACTTTTTTCCGATCGTTCAGTTAATATGACAACTATATGTGATAAACATCCGATTTATACCATTTCTTTGGACATCGCACTATCGTCTTAAAAAGAATTCCATGCCAAATTTCGTGAAGATACCTTGTCAAATGAAACAGTTTTTCATGCAAGAACTTTAGTCCGTTCGTTCAGTTAATATGGCAGCTATATGCTGTAGTTATCCGATCTGTACAATTTCTTCGAAGATTACTTTATTCCGATCGTTCAGTTAATATGGCAGCTATATGCTGTAGTTATCAGATCTGTATAATTTCTTCGAAGATTACATTATTGCCTTGAGTTATAATTCATGCCAAATATCGGACAGACACCTCGTCAAATAAAAAAGTTTTTAATGCAAGAACTTTATTCCGATCGTTCAGTTAATATGGCAGCTATATGCTGTAGTTATCCGATCAATATAATTTCTTCGAAGATTACATTATTGCCTTGAGTTATAGTTCATGCCAAATATCGGGCAGATACCTCGTCAAATAAAACAGTTTTCCATGCAAGAACTTTATTCCGATCGTTCAGTTAATATGGCAGCTATATGCTGTAGTTATCCGATCAATATAATTTTTTCGAGGATTACATTATTGCCTTGAGTTATAATTCATGCCAAACACGGGCAGATACCTCGTCAAATAAAACAGTTTTCCATGCAAGAACTTTATTCCGATCTTTCAGTTAATGTGGTAGCTATATGCTGCAGTGATCCGATCTGTATAATTTCTTCGAAAATTACATTATTGCCTTAAGTTATAAATCATGCCAAATATTGGGCAGATACCTCGTCAAATAAAAAAGTTTTCCGTGTAAGAACTTTATTCCGATCGTTCAGTTAATATGGCAGCTATATGCTGTAGTCATCCGATCTGAACAATTTCTTCGAAGATTACATTGTTGCGTTAACTTATACTCCATGCCAAATTCCGGGAAGATACCTCGTCCAATAAAAAAGTTTTCCATGCAAGAAATTTAGTCCGATCGTTCAGTTAATATGGCAGCTATATGCTGTAGTTATCCGATCAATATAATTTCTTCGAAAATTACATTATTGCCTTGAGTTATAATTCATGCCAAATTTCGGGAAGATATTTTGTCAAATAAAAACATTTTCCATATAAGAACTTTATTCCGATCGTTCAGTTAATATGACAACTATATGTGATAAACATCCGATTTATCTGTACAATTTCTTCGAAGATTACATTGTTGCGTTAACTTATAATCCATGCCAAATTCCAGGAAGATACCTCGTCCAATAAAAAAGTTTTCCATGCAAGAAATTTAGTCCGATCGTTCAGTTAATATGGCAGCTATATGCTATGGTCATCCGATCTGTACAATTTCTTCGAAGATTACATTATTGCCTTGAGGTATAATTCATGCCAAATATCGGGCAGATACCTCGTCAAATAAAAAAGTTTTTAATGCAAGAAATTTAGTCCGATCGTTTAGTTAATATGGCAGCTATATGCTTTAGTTAATAGATCTGTATAATTTCTTCGAAGATTACATTATTGCCTTAAGTTATAATCCATGCCAAATATCGGGCAGATAAATCGTCAAATAAAAAAGTTGTCCATGTAAGAAATATATTCCGATCGTTAAGTTAATATGGCAACTATATGCGATACACATCTGATTTATACAATTTCTTCGGATATTGCATTATTGTCTTAAAAAGAATTCCATGCCAAATTACGTGAAGATACCTCGTCAAATAAAAAAGTTTTTCATGCAAGAAATTTCGTCCGATCGTGCAGTTAATATGGCAGCTATATGCTGTAGTTATCCGATCTGTACAATTTCTTGGAAGATTACATTGTTGCGTTAACTTATAATCCATGCCAAATTCCAGGAAGATACCTCGTCAAATAAAAAAGTTTTTAATGCAAGAAATTTAGTCCGATCGTTTAGTTAATATGGCAGCTATATGCTTTAGTTAATAGATCTGTATAATTTCTTCGAAGATTACATTATTGCCTTAAGTTATAATCCATGCCAAATATCGGGCAGATACCTCGTCAAATAAAAAAGTTGTCCATGTAAGAAATATATTCCGATCGTTCAGTTAATATGGCAACTATATGCGATAAACATCCGATTTATACAATTTCTTCGGATATTCCATTATTGTCTTAAAAATAATTCCATGCCAAATTACGTGAAGATACCTCGTCAAATAAAAAAGTTTTTCATGCAAGAAATTTCGTCCGATCGTTCAGTTAATATGGCAGCTATATGCTATAGTCATCCGATCTGTACAATTTCTTCGAAGATTACATTATTGCCTTAGGTTATAATCCATGCCAAATTTCGTGAAGACATTTTGTCTAACGAAAAAATTTTCCATATAAGAACTTTATTCCGATCGTTCAGTTAATATGGCAGCTATATGCTGTAGTTCTCCGATCAATATAATTTCTTCGAAGATTACATTATTGCCTTGAGTTATAATTCATGCCAAATATCGTACAGATACCTCGTCAAATAGAATAGTTTTCCATGCAAGAGCTTTATTCCGATCGTTCAGTTAATATGGCAGCTATATGATGTAGTTATCCGATCAATATAATTTCTTCGAAGATTACATTATTGCCTTAAGTTATAAATCATGCCAAATATTGGGCAGATACCTCGTCAAATAAAAAAGTTTTTCATGCAAGAAATTTCGTCCGATCGTTCAGTTAATATGGCAGCTATATGCTATAGTCATCCGATCTGTACAATTTCTTCGAAGATTACATTATTGCCTTAGGTTATAATCCATGCCAAATTTCGTGAAGACATTTTGTCTAATGAAAAAATTTTCCATATAAGAACTTTATTCCGATCTTTCAGTTAATATGGTAGCTATATGCTGTAGTTATCCGATCTGTATAATTTCTTCGAAGATTACATGATTGCCTTGAGTTATAATTCATGCCAACTATCGGGCAGATACATCGTCAAATAAAAAAGTTTTCCGTGTAAGAACTTTATTCCGATCGTTCAGTTAATATGGCAGCTATATGCTGTAGTCATCCGATCTGTACAATTTCTTCGAAGATTACATTGTTGCGTAAACTTATACTCAATGCCAAATTCCGAAAAGATACCTCGTCCAATAAAATAGTTTTCCATGCAAGAACTTTATTCCGATCGTTTAGTTAATATGGCAGCTATATGCTGTAGTTTTCCGATCTGTATAATTTCTTTGAAGATTACATTATTGCCTTGAGTTATAATTCATGCCAAATATCGAGCAGATACCTCGTCAAATAAAAAAGTTTTCCATATAAGAACTTTATTTCGATCGTTTAGTTAATATGGCACCTATATGCTGTAGTTATCCGATCTGTATAATTTCTTCGAAGATTACATTATTGCCTTAAGTTATAAATCATGCCAAATATTGGGCAGATACCTCGTCAAATAAAAAAGTTTTCCGTGTAAGAACTTTATTCCGATCGTTCAGTTAATATGGCAGCTATATGCTGTAGTCATCCGATCTGTAAAATTTCTTCGAAGATTACATTGTTGCGTTAACTTATACTCAATGCCAAATTCCGGGAAGATACCTCGTCCAATAAAAAAGTTTTCCATGCAAGAAATTTAGTCCGATCGTTCAGTTAATATGGCAGCTATATGCTATGGTCATCGGATCTGTACAATTTCTTCGAATAGTACATTATTGCCTTAGGTTATAATCCATGCCAAATTTCGTGAAGATATTTTGTCAAATAAAAAAATTTTCCATATAAGAACTTTATTCCGATCGTTCAGTTAATATGGCAGCTATATGCTGTAGTCATCCGATCTGTACAATTTCTTCGAAGATTACATTGTTGCGTTAACATATACTCAATGCCAAATTCCGGGAAGATACCTCGTCCAATAAAAAAGTTTTCCATGCAAGAAATTTAGTCCGATCGTTCAGTTAATATGACAACTATATGTGATAAACATCCGATTTATACAATTTCTTTGGATATCGCATTATCGTCTTAAAAAGAATTCCATGCCAAATTTCGTGAAGATACCTTGTCAAATGAAACAGTTTTTCATGCAAGAACTTTAGTCCGTTCGTTCAGTTAATATGGCAGCTATATGCTGTAGTTATCCGATCTGTACAATTTCTTCGAAGATTACAGTGTTGCCTTAAGTTATAATACATGCCAAATTTAGTGAAGATACTTCGTCAAATAAAAAAGTTTTCCATGTAAGAACTTTATTCCGATCGCTCAGTCAATATGGCAGCTATATGCTGTAGTTATCCGATCTGTATAATTTCTTCGAAGATTACATTATTGCCTTAAGTTATAAATCATGCCAAATATTGGGCAGATACCTCGTCAAATAAAAAAGTTTTCCGTGTAAGAACTTTATTCCGATCGTTCAGTTAATATGGCAGCTATATGCTGTAGTCATCCGATCTGTAAAATTTCTTCGAAGATTACATTGTTGCGTTAACTTATAATCCATGCCAAATTCCGGGAAGATACCTCGTCCAATAAAAAAGGTTTCCATGTAAGAACTTTATTCCGATCGCTCAGTTAATATGGCAGCTATATGCTGTAGTTATCCGATCTGTACAATTTCTTCGAAGATTACATTATTGCCTTAAGTTATAATACATGCCAAATTACGTGAAGATACCTCGTCAAATAAAAAAGTTTTTCATGCAAGAAATTTCGTCCGATCGTTCAGTTAATATGGCAGCTATATGCTATAGTCATCCGATCTGTACAATTTCTTCGAAGATTACATTATTGCCTTAGGTTAAAATCCATGCCAAATTTCGTGAAGACATTTTGTCTAATGAAAAAATTTTCCATATAAGAACTTTATTCCGATCGTTCAGTTAATATGGCAGCTATATGCTGTAGTTCTCCGATCAATATAATTTCTTCGAAGATTACATTATTGCCTTGAGTTATAATTCATGCCAAATATCGTACAGATACCTCGTCAAATAGAATAGTTTTCCATGCAAGAGCTTTATTCCGATCGTTCAGTTAATATGGCAGCTATATGCTGTAGTTATCCGATCAATATAATTTCTTCGAAGATTACATTATTGCCTTAAGTTATAAATCATGCCAAATATTGGGCAGATACCTCGTCAAATAAAAAAGTTTTTCATGCAAGAAATTTCGTCCGATCGTTCAGTTAATATGGCAGCTATATGCTATAGTCATCCGATCTGTACAATTTCTTCGAAGATTACATTATTGCCTTAGGTTATAATCCATGCCAAATTTCGTGAAGACATTTTGTCTAATGAAAAAATTTTCCATATAAGAACTTTATTCCGATCTTTCAGTTAATATGGTAGCTATATGCTGTAGTTATCCGATCTGTATAATTTCTTCGAAGATTACATGATTGCCTTGAGTTATAATTCATGCCAACTATCGGGCAGATACATCGTCAAATAAAAAAGTTTTCCGTGTAAGAACTTTATTCCGATCGTTCAGTTAATACGGCAGCTATATGCTGTAGTCATCCGATCTGTACAATTTCTTCGAAGATTACATTGTTGCGTAAACTTATACTCAATGCCAAATTCCGAAAAGATACCTCGTCCAATAAAATAGTTTTCCATGCAAGAACTTTATTCCGATCGTTTAGTTAATATGGCAGCTATATGCTGTAGTTTTCCGATCTGTATAATTCCTTTGAAGATTACATTATTGCCTTGAGTTATAATTCATGCCAAATATCGAGCAGATACCTCGTCAAATAAAAAAGTTTTCCATATAAGAACTTTATTTCGATCGTTTAGTTAATATGGCACCTATATGCTGTAGTTATCCGATCTGTATAATTTCTTCGAAGATTACATTATTGCCTTAAGTTATAAATCATGCCAAATATTGGGCAGATACCTCGTCAAATAAAAAAGTTTTCCGTGTAAGAACTTTATTCCGATCGTTCAGTTAATATGGCAGCTATATGCTGTAGTCATCCGATCTGTAAAATTTCTTCGAAGATTACATTGTTGCGTTAACTTATACTCAATGCCAAATTCCGGGAAGATACCTCGTCCAATAAAAAAGTTTTCCATGCAAGAAATTTAGTCCGATCGTTCAGTTAATATGGCAACTATATGTGATAAACATCCGATTTATACAATTTCTTTGGATATCGCAAGAAATTTAGTCCGATCGTTCAGTTAATATGACAACTATATGTGATAAACATCCGATTTATACAATTTCTTTGGATATCGCATTATCGTCTTAAAACGAATTCCATGCCAAATTTCGTGAAGATACCTTGTCAAATGAAACAGTTTTTCATGCAAGAACTTTAGTCCGTTCGTTCAGTTAATATGGCAGCTATATGCTGTAGTTATCCGATCTGTACAATTTCTTCGAAGATTACAGTGTTGCCTTAAGTTATAATACATGCCAAATTTAGTGAAGATACTTCGTCAAATAAAAAAGTTTTCCATGTAAGAACTTTATTCCGATCGCTCAGTTAATATGGCAGCTATATGCTGTAGTTATCCGATCTGTATAATTTCTTTGAAGATTACATTATTGCCCTGAGTTATAATTCATGAAAAATATCGGGCAGATACCTCGTGAAATAAAAAAGATTTCCATATAAGAACTTTATTCCGATCGTTTAGTTGATATAGCAGCTATATGCTGTAGTCATCCGATCTGTACAATTTCTTCCAATATTACATTGTTGCGTTAACTTATAATCCATTCCAAATTCCGGGAAGATACCTCGTCCAATAAAAAAGTTTTCCATGCAAAAACCTTATTCCAACCAACTATATGCGATAAACATCCGATTTATACAATTTCTTCGGATATTGCATTATTGCCTTAAAAAGAATTCCATGCCAAATTACGTGAAGATACCTCGTCAAATAAAAAAGTTTTTCATGCAAGAAATTTCGTCCGATCGTTCAGTTCAGGCAGCTATATCCTATAGTCATCCGATCTGTACAATTTCTTCAAAGATTACATTATTGCCTTAGGTTATAATCCATGCCAAATTTCGTGAAGACATTTTGTCAAATGAAAAAATTTTCCATATAAGAACTTTATTCCGATCGTTCAGTTAATATGGCAGCTATATGCTGTAGTTCTCCGATCAATATAATTTCTTCGAAGATTACATTATTGCCTTGAGTTATAAGTCATGCCAAATATCGTACAGATACCTCGTCAAATAAAACAGTTTTCCATGCAAGAGCTTTATTCCGATCGTTCAGTTAATATGGCAGCTATATGCTGTAGTTATCCGATCAATATAATTTCTTCGAAGATTACATTATTGCCTTGAGTTATAATTCAAGCCAAATATCGGGCAGATACCTCGTCAAATAAAGCAGTTTTCCATGCAAGAACTTTATTCCGATCTTTCAGTTAATATGGTAGCTATATGCTGTAGTTATCCGATCTGTATAATTTCTTCGAAGATTACATGATTGCCTTAAGTTATAAATCATGCCAAATATTGGGCAGATACCTCGTCAAATAAAAAAGTTTTCCGTGTAAGAACTTTATTCCGATCGTTCAGTTAATATGGCAGCTATATGCTGTAGTCATCCGATCTGTACAATTTCTTCGAAGATTACAATGTTGCGTTAACTTATACTCAATGCCAAATTCCGGGAAGATACCTCGTCCAATAAAAAAGTTTTCCATGCAAAAAATTTAGTCCGATCGTTCAGTTAATATGGCAGCTATATGCTAAGGTCATCCGATCTGTACAATTTCTTGGAATAGTACATTATTGCCTTAGGTTATAATCCATGCCAAATTTCGTGAAGATATTTTGTCAAATAAAAAAATTTTCCATATAAGAACTTTATTCCGATCGTTCAGTTAATATGACAACTATATGTGATAAACATCCGATTTATACAATTTCTTTGGACATCGCATTATCGTCTTAAAAAGAATTCCATGCCAAATTTCGTGAAGATACCTTGTCAAATGAAACAGTTTTTCATGCAAGAACTTTAGTCTGTTCGTTCAGTTAATATGGCAGCTATATGCTCTAGTTATCCGATCTGTACAATTTCTTCGAAGATTACAGTATTGCCTTAAGTTATAATACATGCCAAATTTAGTGAAGATACTTCGTCAAATAAAACAGTTTTCCATGTAAGAACTTTATTCCGATCGCTCAGTTAATATGGCAGCTATATGCTGTAGTTATCCGATCTGTATAATTTCTTTGAAGATTACATTATTGCCTTGAGTTATAATTCATGCCAAATATCGGGCAGATACCTCGTGAAATAAAAAAGATTTCCATATAAGAACTTTATTCCGATCGTTTAGTTAATATAGCAGCTATATGCTGTAGTCATCCGATCTGTACAATTTCTTCGAATATTACATTGTTGCGTTAACTTATAATCCATGCCAAATTCCGGGAAGATACCTCGTCCAATAAAAAAGTTTTCCATGCAAAAACCTTATTCCGACCGTTCAGTCAATATGGCAGCTATATGCTGTAGTTATCCGATCTGTATAATATCTTTGAATATTACATTATTACCTTGAGTTATAATTCATGCCAAATATCGGGCAGATACCTCGTCCAATAAAAAAGTTTTACATGCAAGAACTTTAGTCCGATCGTTCAATTAATATGGCAGCTATATGCTATGGTCATCCGATCTGTATAATTTCTTCGAAGATTACATTATTGCCTTAGGTTATAATCCATGCCAAATTTCATGAAGATATTTTGTCAAATGAAAAAATTTTCCATATAAGAACTTTATTCCGATCGTTTAGTTAATATGGCAGCTATATGCTGTAGTTTTCCGATCTGTATAATTTCTTTGAAGATTACATTATTGCCTTGAGTTATAATTCATGCCAAATATCGGGCAGATACCTCGTCAAATAAAAAAGTTTTCCATATAAGAACTTTATTTCGATCGTTTAGTTAATATGTCACCTATATGCTGTAGTTATCCGATCTGTATAATTTCTTCGAAGATTACATTATTGCCTTGAGTTATAATCCATGCCAAATTTCGTGAAGATACCTTGTCAAATAAAAAAGTTTTTCAGGCAAGAGCTTTAGTTCGATCGTTCAGTTAATATGGCAGCTATATGCTGTAGTTATCCGATCTGCATATTTTCTTCGAAGATTACATTATTGCCTTGAGTTATAATACATGCCAAATATCGGGCAGATACCTCGTCAAATAAAAAAGTTTTTAATGCAAGAAATTTAGTCCGATCGTTTAGTTAATATGGCAGCTATATGCTGTAGTTAATATATCTGTATAATTTCTTCGAAGATTACATTATTGCCTTAAGTTATAAATCATGCCAAATATCGGGCAGATACCTCGTCAAATAAAAAAGTTTTCCATATAAGAACTTTATTTCGATCGTTTAGTTAATATGGCAGCTATATGCTGTAGTTATCCGATCTGTATAATTTCTTTGAAGATTACATTATTGCCTTGAGTTATAATTCATGCCAAATATCGGGCAGATACCTCGTCCAATAAAAAAGTTTTACATGCAAGAACTTTAGTCCGATCGTTCAATTAATATGGCAGCTATAGGCTATGGTCATCCGATCTGTATAATTTCTTCGAAGATTACATTATTGCCTTAGGTTATAATCCATGCCAAATTTCATGAAGATATTTTGTCAAATGAAAAAATTTTCCATATAAGAACTTTATTCCGATCGTTTAGTTAATATGGCAGCTATATGCTGTAGTTTTCCGATCTGTATAATTTCTTTGAAGATTACATTATTGCCTTGAGTTATAATTCATGCCAAATATCGGGCAGATACAACGTCAAATAAAAAAGTTTTCCATATAAGAACTTTATTTCGATCGTTTAGTTAATATGGCACCTATATGCTGTAGTTATCCGATCTGTATAATTTCTTCGAAGATTACATTATTGGCTTAGGTTATAATCCATGCTAAATTTCGTGAAGATACCTTGTCAAATAAAAAAGTTTTTCAGGCATGAGCTTAAGTTCGATCGTTCAGTTAATATGGCAGCTATATGCTGTAGTTATCCGATCTGCATATTTTCTTCGAAGATTTCATTATTGCCTTAAGTTATAATTCATGCCACATAACGGGCAGATACCTCTTTAAATAAAAAAGTTTTCCATATAAGAACTTTATTCCGATCGTTTAGTTAATATGGCAGCTATATGATGTAGTTTTCCGATCAATATAATTTCTTCGAAGATTACATTATTGCCTTAGGTTATAATCCATGCCAAATTTCATGAAGATATTTTGTCAAATGAAAAAATTTTCCATATAAGAACTTTATTCCGATCGTTTAGTTAATATGGCAGCTATATGCTGTAGTTTTCCGATCTGTATAATTTCTTTGAAGATTACATTATTGCCTTGAGTTATAATTCATGCCAAATATCGGGCAGATACAACGTCAAATAAAAAAGTTTTCCATATAAGAACTTTATTTCGATCGTTTAGTTAATATGGCACCTATATGCTGTAGTTATCCGATCTGTATAATTTCTTCGAAGATTACATTATTGGCTTAGGTTATAATCCATGCTAAATTTCGTGAAGATACCTTGTCAAATAAAAAAGTTTTTCAGGCATGAGCTTAAGTTCGATCGTTCAGTTAATATGGCAGCTATATGCTGTAGTTATCCGATCTGCATATTTTCTTCGAAGATTACATTATTGCCTTAAGTTATAAATCATGCCAAATATCGGGCAGATACCTCGTCAAATAAAAAAGTTTTCCGTGTAAGAACTTTATTCCGATCGTTCAGTTAATATGGCAGCTATATGCTGTAGTTATCCGATCAATATAATTTCTTCGAAGATTACATTATTGCCTTAAGTTATAAATCATGCCAAATATTGGGAAGATACTTCGTCAAATAAAAAAGTTTTCCGTGTTAGAACTTTATTCCGACCGTTCAGTTAATATGGCAGCTATATGCTGTAGTCATCCGATCTGTACAATTTCTTCGAATATTACATTATTGCCTTAGGTTATAATCCATGCCAAATTTCGTGAAGATATTTTGTCAAATAAAAAAATTTTCCATATAAGAACTTTATTCCGATCGTTCAGTTAATATGACAACTATATGTGATAAACATCCGATTTATACAATTTCTTTGGATATCGCATTATCGTCTTAAAAAGAATTCCATGCCAAATTTCGTGAAGATACCTTGTCAAATGAAACAGTTTTTCATGCAAGAACTTTAGTCCGTTCGTTCAGTTAATATGGCAGCTATATGCTGTAGTTATCCGATCTGTACAATTTCTTCGAAGATTACAGTATTGCCTTAAGTTATAATACATGCCAAATTTAGTGAAGATACTTCGTCAAATAAAAAAGTTTTCCATGTAAGAACTTTATTCCGACCGCTCAGTTAATATGGCAGCTATATGCTGTAGTTATCCGATCTGTATAATTTCTTTGAAGATTACATTATTGCCTTGAGTTATAATTCATGCAAATATCGGGCAGATACCTCGTGAAATAAAAAAGATTTCCATATAAGAACTTTATTCCGATCGTTTAGTTGATATAGCAGCTATATGCTGGAGTCATCCGATCTGTACAATTTCTTCGAATATTACATTGTTGCGTTAACTTATAATCCATGCCACATTCCGGGAGGATACCTCGTCCAATAAAAAAGTTTTCCATGCAAAAACCTTATTCCAACCAACTATATGCGATAAACATCCGCTTTATACAATTTCTTCGGATATTGCATTATTGTCTTAAAAAGAATTCCATGCCAAATTACGTGAAGATACCTCGTCAAACAAAAAATTTTTTCATGCAAGAAATTTCGTCCGATCGTTCAGTTAATATGGCAGCTATATGCTATAGTCATCCGATCTGTACAATTTCTTCGAAGATTACATTATTGCCTTAGGTTATAATCCAAGACAAATTTCGTGAAGACATTTTGTCAACTGAAAAAAGTTTCCATATAAGAACTTTATTCCGATCGTTCAGTTAATATGGCAGCTATATGCTGTAGTTCTCCGATCAATATAATTTCTTCGAAGATTACATTATTGCCTTGAGTTATAAGTCATGCCAAATATCGTACAGATACCTCGTCAAATAAAACAGTTTTCCATGCAAGAGCTTTATTCCGATCGTTCAGTTAATATGGCAGCTATATGCTGTAGTTATCCGATCAATATAATTTCTTCGAAGATTACATTATTGCCTTGAGTTATAATTCATGCCAAATATCGGGCAGATACCTCGTCAAATAAAGCAGTTTTCCATGCAAGAACTTTATTCCGATCTTTCAGTTAAAATGGTAGCTATATGCTGTAGTTATCCGATCTGTATAATTTCTTCGAAGATTACATGATTGCCTTAAGTTATAAATCATGCCAAATATTGGGCAGATACCTCGTCAAATAAAAAAGTTTTCCGTGTAAGAACTTTATTCCGATCGTTCAGTTAATATGGCAGCTATATGCTGTAGTCATCCGATCTGTACAATTTCTTCGAAGATTACATTGTTGCGTTAACTTATACTCAATGCCAAATTCCGGGAAGATACCTCGTCCAATAAAAAAGTTTTCCATGCAAGAAATTTAGTCCGATCGTTCAGTTAATATGGTAGCTATATGTTATGGTCATCCGATCTGTACACTTTCTTCGAATAGTACATTAATGCCTTAGGTTATAATCCATGCCAAATTTCGTGAAGATATTTTGTCAAATAAAAAAATTTTCCATATAAGAACTTTATTCCGATCGTTCAGTTAATATGACAACTAAATGTGATAAACATCCGATTTATACAATTTCTTTGGATATCGCATTATCGTCTTAAAAAGAATTCCATGCCAAATTTCGTGGAGATACCTTGTCAAATGAAACAGTTTTTCATGCAAGAACTTTAGTCCGTTGGTTCAGTTAATATGGCAGCTATATGCTGTAGTTATCCGATCCTCACAATTTCTTCGAAGATTACAGTATTGCCTTAAGTTATAATACATGCCAAATTTAGTGAAGATACTTCGTCAAATAAAAAAGTTTTCCATGTAAGAGCTTTATTCCGATCGCTCAGTTAATATGGCAGCTATATGCTGTAGTTATCCGATCTGTATAATTTCTTTGAAGATTACATTATTGCCTTGAGTTATAATTCATGCCAAATATCGGGCAGATACCTCGTGAAATAAAAAAGATTTCCATATAAGAACTTTATTCCGATCGTTTAGTTGATATAGCAGCTATATGCTGTAGTCATCCGATCTGTACAATTTCTTCGAATATTACATTGTTGCGTTAACTTATAATCCATGCCAAATTCCGGGAAGATACCTCGTCCAATAAAAAAGTTTTCCATGCAAAAACCTTATCCCGACCGTTCAGTTAATATGGCAGCTATATGCTGTAGTTATCCGATCTGTATAATTTCTTTGAAGATTACATTATTGCCTTGAGTTATAATTCATGCCAAATATCGGGCAGATACCTCGTCCAATAAAAAAGTTTTACATGCAAGAACTTTAGTCCGATCGTTCAATTAATATGGCAGCTCTATGCTATGGTCATCCGATCTGTATAATTTCTTCGAAGATTACATTATTGCCTTAGGTTATAATCCATGCCAAATTTCATGAAGATATTTTGTCAAATGAAAAAATTTTCCATATAAGAACTATATTCCGATCGTTTAGTTAATATGGCAGCTATATGCTGTAGTTTTCCGATCTGTATAATTTCTTTGAAGATTACATTATTGCCTTGAGTTATAATTCATGCCAAATATCGGGCAGATACCTCGTCAAATAAAAAAGTTTTCCATATAAGAACTTTATTTCGATCGTTTAGTTAATATGTCACCTATATGCTGTAGTTATCCGATCTGTATAATTTCTTCGAAGATTACATTATTGCCTTGAGTTATAGACCATGCCAAATTTCGTGAAGATACCTTGTCAAATAAAAAAGTTTTTCAGGCAAGAGCTTTAGTTCGATCGTTCAGTTAATATGGCAGCTATATGCTGTAGTTATCCGATCTGCATATTTTCTTCGAAGATTACATTATTGCCTTGAGTTATAATACATGCCAAATATCGGGCAGATACCTCGTCAAATAAAAAAGTTTTTAATGCACGAAATTTAGTCCGATCGTTTAGTTAATATGGCAGCTATATGCTGTAGTTAATATATCTGTATAATTTCTTCGAAGATTACATTATTGCCTTAAGTTATAATCCATGCCAAATATCGGGAAGATACCTCGTCAAATAAAAAAGTTTTCCATATAAGAACTTTATTTCGATCGTTTAGTTAATATGGCACCTATATGCTGTAGTTATCCCATCTGTATAATTTCTTCGAAGATTACATTATTGCCTTAGGTTATAATCCATGCCAAATTTCGTGAAGATACTTGTCAAATAAAAAAGTTTTTCAGGCAAGAGCTTTATTTCGATCGTTCAGTTAATATGACAGCTATATGCTGTAGTTATCCGATCTGCATATTTTCTTCGAAGATTTCATTATTGCCTTAAGTTATAATTCATGCCACATAACGGGCAGATACCTCTTTAAATAAAAAAGTTTTCCCTATAAGAACTTTATTCCGATCGTTTAGTTAATATGGCAGCTATATGATGCAGTTTTCCGATCTGTATAGTTTCTTCGAAGATTACATTATTGCCTTAAGTTATAAGTCATGCCAAATATCGGGCAGATACCTCGTCAAATAAAAAAGTTTTTAATGCAAGAAATTTAGTCCGATCGTTTAGTTAATATGGCAGCTATATGCTGTAGTTAATATATCTGTATAATTTCTTCGAAGATTACATTATTGCCTTAAGTTATAATCCATGCCAAATATCGGGAAGATACCTCGTCAAATAAAAAAGTTTTCCGTGTAAGAACTTTATTCCGATCGTTCAGTTAATATGGCAGCTATATGCTGTAGTTATCCGATCAATATAATTTCTTCGAAGATTACATTATTGCCTTAAGTTATAAATCATGCCAAATATTGGGAAGATACTTCGTCAAATAAAAAAGTTTTCCGTGTTAGAACTTTATTCCGACCGTTCAGTTAATATGGCAGCTATATGCTGTAGTTTTCCGATCTGTATAATTTCTTTGAAGATTACATTATTGCCTTGAGTTATATTTCATGCCAAATATCGGGCAGATACCTAGTCAAATAAAAAAGTTTTCCATATAAGAACTTTATTTCGATCGTTTAGTTAATATGTCACCTATATGCTGTAGTTATCCGATCTGTATAATTTCTTCGAAGATTACATTATTGCCTTGAGTTATAATCCATGCCAAATTTCGTGAAGATACCTTGTCAAATAAAAAAGTTTTTTAGGCAAGAGCTTTAGTTCGATCGTTCAGTTAATATGGCAGCTATATGCTGTAGTTATCCGATCTGCATATTTTCTTCGAAGATTACATTATTGCCTTGAGTTATAATACATGCCAAATATCGGGCAGATACCTCGTCAAATAAAAAAGTTTTTAATGCAAGAAATTTAGTCCGATCGTTTAGTTAATATAGCAGCTATATGCTGTAGTTAATATATCTGTATAATTTCTTCGAAGATTACATTATTGCCTTAAGTTATAATCCATGCCAAATATCGGGAAGATACCTCGTCAAATAAAAAAGTTTTCCGTGTAAGAACTTTATTCCGATCGTTCAGTTAATATGGCAGCTATATGCTGTAGTTATCCGATCAATATAATTTCTTCGAAGATTACATTATTGCCTTAAGTTATAAATCATGCCAAATATTGGGAAGATACCTCGTCAAATAAAAAAGTTTTCCATATAAGAACTTTATTTCGATCGTTTAGTTAATATGGCACCTATATGCTGTAGTTATCCGATCTGTATAATTTCTTCGAAGATTACATTATTGGCTTAGGTTATAATCCATGCCAAATTTCGTGAAGATACCTTGTCAAATAAAAAAGTTTTTCAGGCAAGAGCTTTAGTTCGATCGTTCAGTTAATATGTCAGCTATATGCTGTAGTTATCCGATCTGCATATTTTCTTCGAAGATTTCATTATTGCCTTAAGTTGTAATTCATGCCACATAACGGGCAGATACCTCTTTAAATAAAAAAGTTTTCCATATAAGAACTTTATTCCGATCGTTTAGTTAATATGGCAGCTATATGATGTAGTTTTCCGATCTGTATAGTTTCCTCGAAGATTACATTATTGCCTTAAGTTATAAATCATGCCAAATATCGGGCAGATACCTCGTCAAATAAAAAAGTTTTTAATGCAAGAAATTTAGTCCGATCGTTTAGTTAATATGGCAGCTACATGCTGTAGTTAATATATCTGTATAATTTCTTCGAAGATTACATTATTGCCTTAAGTTATAATCCATGCAAAATATCGGGCAGATACCTCGTCAAATAAAAAAGTTTTCCATGTAAGAACTTTATTCCGATCGTTCAGTTAATATGGCAGCTATATGCTGTAGTTTTCCGATCAATATAATTTCTTCGAAGATTACATTATTGCCTTAAGTTATAAATCATGCCAAATATTGGGAAGATACTTCGTCAAATAAAAAAGTTTTCCGTGTTAGAACTTTATTCCGACCGTTCAGTTAATATGGCAGCTATATGCTATAGTCATCCTATCTGTACAGTTTCTTCGAAGGTTACATTGTTGCCTTAGGTTATAAGCCATGCCAAATTCCGGGAAGATACCTCGTCCAATAAAAAAGTTTTCCATGTAAGAACTTTATTCCGATCGTTCAGTTAATATGGCAGCTATATGCTGTAGTCATCCGATCTGTACAATTTCTTCGAAGATTACACTATTGCGTTAACTTAGAATCCATGCCAAATTCCGGGAAGATACCTCATCCAATAAAAAAGTTTTCCATGTAAGAACTTTATTCCGATCGCTCAGTTAATATGGCAACTATATGTGATAAACATCCGATATATACAATTTCTTCGGATATTGCATTATCGTCTTAAAAAGAATTCTATGCCAAATTTCGTTAAAATACCTTGTCAAATAAAAAAGTTTTTCATGCAAGAACTTTAGTCCGATCGTTCAGTTAATATGGCAGCTATATGCTATAGTCATCCGATCTGTACAATTTCTTCGAAGATTACATTATTGCCTTAGGTTATAATCCATGCCAAATTTCGTGAAGATCTTTTGTCAACTGAAAAAATTTTCCATATAAGAACTTTATTCCGATCGTTCAGTTAATATGGCAGCTATATGCTGTAGTTATCCGATCAATTTAATTTCTTCGAAGATTACATTATTGCCTTGAGTTGTAATTCATGCCCAATATCGGGCAGATACCTCGTCAAATAAAACAGTTTTATATGCAAGAACTTTATTCCGATCTTTCAGTTTATATGGTAGCTATATGCTGTAGTTATCCGATCTGTATAATTTCTTCGAAGATTACATTATTGCCTTAAGTTATAAATAATGCCAAATATTGGGAAGATACCTCGTCAAATAAAAAAGTATTCCGTGTAAGAACTTTATTCCGAACGTTCAGTTAGTATGGCAGCTATATGCTGTAGTCATCCGATCTGTACAATTTCTTCGAAGATTACATTGTTGCGTTTACTTATAATCCATGCCAAATTCCGGGAAGATACCTCGTCCAATAAAAAAGGTTTCCATGTAAGAACTTTATTCCGATCGCTCAGTTAATATGGCAGCTATATGCTGTAGTTATCCGATCTACCTTAAGTTATAATTCATGCCAAATATCGGGCAGATACCTCGTCAAATAAAAAAGTTTTCCATATAAGAACTTTATTTCGATCGTTTAGTTAATATGGCAGCTATATGCTGTAGTTATCCGATCTGTACAATTTCTTCGAAGATTACATTGTTGCGTTAACTTATAATCCATGCCAAATTCCGGTAAGATACCTCGTCCAATAAAAAAGTTTTCCATGCAAGAAATTTAGTCCGATCGTTCAGTTAATATGGCAGCTATATGCTGTAGTTATCCGATCTGTACAATTTCTTCGAAGATTACATTGTTGCGTTAACTTATAATCCATGCCAAATTCCAGGAAGATACATTATTGCCTTGAGTTATAATTCATGGCAAATATCGGGCAGATACCTCGTCAAATAAAAAAGTTTTTAATGCAAGAAATTTAGTCCGATCGTTTAGTTAATATGGCAGCTATATGCTGTAGTTAATAGATCTGTATAATTTCTTCGAAGATTACATTATTGCCTTGAGTTGTAATTCATGCCCAATATCGGGCAGATACCTCGTCAAATAAAAAAGTTGTCCATGTAAGAAATATATTCCGATCGTTCAGTTAATATGGCAACTATATGCGATAAACATCCTATTTATAAAATTTCTTCGGATATTGCATTATTGTCTTAAAAAGAATTCCATGCCAAATTACGTGAAGATACCTCGTCAAATAAAAAAGTTTTTCATGCAAGAAATTTCGTCCGATCGTTCAGTTAATATGGCAGCTATATGCTATAGTCATCCGATCTGTACAATTTCTTCGAAGATTACATTATTGCCTTAGGTTATAATCCATGCCAAATTTCGTGAAGATCTTTTGTCAACTGAAAAAATTTTCCATATAAGAACTTTATTCCGATCGTTCAGTTAATATGGCAGCTATATGCTGTAGTTATCCGATCAATTTAATTTCTTCGAAGATTACATTATTGCCTTGAGTTGTAATTCATGCCCAATATCGGGCAGATACCTCGTCAAATAAAACAGTTTTATATGCAAGAACTTTATTCCGATCTTTCAGTTTATATGGTAGCTATATGCTGTAGTTATCCGATCTGTATAATTTCTTCGAAGATTACATTATTGCCTTAAGTTATAAATAATGCCAAATATTGGGAAGATACCTCGTCAAATAAAAAAGTATTCCGTGTAAGAACTTTATTCCGAACGTTCAGTTAGTATGGCAGCTATATGCTGTAGTCATCCGATCTGTACAATTTCTTCGAAGATTACATTGTTGCGTTTACTTATAATCCATGCCAAATTCCGGGAAGATACCTCGTCCAATAAAAAAGGTTTCCATGTAAGAACTTTATTCCGATCGCTCAGTTAATATGGCAGCTATATGCTGTAGTTATCCGATCTACCTTAAGTTATAATTCATGCCAAATATCGGGCAGATACCTCGTCAAATAAAAAAGTTTTCCATATAAGAACTTTATTTCGATCGTTTAGTTAATATGGCAGCTATATGCTGTAGTTATCCGATCTGTACAATTTCTTCGAAGATTACATTGTTGCGTTAACTTATAATCCATGCCAAATTCCGGTAAGATACCTCGTCCAATAAAAAAGTTTTCCATGCAAGAAATTTAGTCCGATCGTTCAGTTAATATGGCAGCTATATGCTGTAGTTATCCGATCTGTACAATTTCTTCGAAGATTACATTGTTGCGTTAACTTATAATCCATGCCAAATTCCAGGAAGATACATTATTGCCTTGAGTTATAATTCATGGCAAATATCGGGCAGATACCTCGTCAAATAAAAAAGTTTTTAATGCAAGAAATTTAGTCCGATCGTTTAGTTAATATGGCAGCTATATGCTGTAGTTAATAGATCTGTATAATTTCTTCGAAGATTACATTATTGCCTTAAGTTATAATCCATGCCAAATATCGGGCAGATACCTCGTCAAATAAAAAAGTTGCCCATGTAAGAAATATATTCCGATCGTTCAGTTAATATGGCAACTATATGCGATAAACATACGATTTATACAAGTTCTTCGGATATTACATTATTGTCTTAAAAAGAATTCCATGCCAAATTACGTGAAGATACCTCGTCAAATAAAAAAGTTTTTCATGCAAGAAATTTCGTCCGATCGTGCAGTTAATATGGCAGCTATATGCTGTAGTTATCCGATCTGTACAATTTTTGGAAGATTACATTGTTGCGTTAACTTATAATCCATGCCAAATTCCAGGAAGATACCTCGTCCAATAAAAAAGTTTTCCATGCAAGAAATTTAGTCCGATCGTTCAGTTAATATGGCAGCTATATGCTATGGTCATCCGATCTGTACAATTCCTTCAAAGATTACATTATTGCCTTGAGTTATAATTCATGCCAAATATCGGGCAGATACCTCGTCAAATAAAAAAGTTTTTAATGCAAGAAATTTAGTCCGATCGTTTAGTTAATATGGCAGCTATATGCTGTAGTTAATAGATCTGTATAATTTCTTCGAAGATTACATTATTGCCTTAAGTTATAATCCATGCCAAATATCGGGCAGATACCTCGTCAAATAAAAAAGTTGTCCCTGTAAGAAATATATTCCGATCGTTCAGTTAATATGGCAACTATATGCGATAAACATCCGATTAATAAAATTTCTTCGGATATTGCATTATTGTCTTAAAAAGAATTCCATGCCAAATTACGTGAAGATACCTCGTCAAATAAAAAAGTTTTTCATGCAAGAAATTTCGTCCGATCGTTCAGTTAATATGGCAGCTATATGCTATAGTCATCCGATCTGTACAATTTCTTCGAAGATTACATTATTGCCTTAGGTTATAATCCATGCCAAATTTCGTGAAGATCTTTTGTCAACTGAAAAAATTTTCCATATAAGAACTTTATTCCGATCGTTCAGTTAATATGGCAGCTATATGCTGTAGTTATCCGATCAATTTAATTTCTTCGAAGATTACATTATTGCCTTGAGTTATAATTCATGCCCAATATCGGGCAGATACCTCGTCAAATAAAACAGTTTTATATGCAAGAACTTTATTCCGATCTTTCAGTTTATATGGTAGCTATATGCTGTAGTTATCCGATCTGTATAATTTCTTCGAAGATTACATTATTGCCTTAAGTTATAAATAATGCCAAATATTGGGAAGATACCTCGTCAAATAAAAAAGTTTTCCGTGTAAGAACTTTATTCCGAACGTTCAGTTAGTATGGCAGCTATATGCTGTAGTTATCCGATCTGTACAATTTCTTCGAAGATTACATTGTTGCGTTAACTTATAATCCATGCCAAATTCCGGTAAGATACCTCGTCCAATAAAAAAGTTTTCCATGCAAGAAATTTAGTCCGATCGTTCATTTAATATGGCAGCTATATGCTATGGTCATCCGATCTGTACAATTTCTTCGAAGATTACATTGTTGCGTTAACTTATAATCCATGCCAAATTCCAGGAAGATACCTCGTCCAATAAAAAAGTTTTCCATGCAAGAAATTTAGTCCGATCGTTCAGTTAATATGGCAGCTATATGCTATGGTCATCCGATCTGTACAATTTCTTCGAAGATTACATTATTGCCTTGAGTTATAATTCATGCCAAATATCGGGCAGATACCTCGTCAAAAAAAAAGTTTTTAATGCAAGAAATTTAGTCCGATCGTTTAGTTAATATGGCAGCTATATGCTGTAGTTAATAGATCTGTATAATTTCTTCGAAGATTACATTATTGCCTTAAGTTATAATCCATGCCAAATATCGGGCAGATACCTCGTCAAATAAAAAAGTTGTCCATGTAAGAAATATATTCCGATCGTTCAGTTAATATGGCAACTATATGCGATAAACATCCGATTTATACAATTTCTTCGGATATTGCATTATTGTCTTAAAAAGAATTCCATGCCAAATTACGTGAAGATACCTCGTCAAATAAAAAAGTTTTTCATGCAAGAAATTTCGTCCGATCGTGCAGTTAATATGGCAGCTATATGCTGTAGTTATCCGATCTGTACAATTTTTGGAAGATTACATTGTTGCGTTAACTTATAATCCATGCCAAATTCCAGGAAGATACCTCGTCCAATAAAAAAGTTTTCCATGCAAGAAATTTAGTCCGATCGTTCAGTTAATATGGCAGCTATATGCTATGGTCATCCGATCTGTACAACTCCTTCAAAGATTACATTATTGCCTTGAGTTATAACTCATGCCAAATATCGGGCAGATACCTCGTCAAATAAAAAAGTTTTTAATGCAAGAAATTTAGTCCGATCGTTTAGTTAATATGGCAGCTATATGCTGTAGTTAATAGATCAGTATAATTTCTTCGAAGATTACATTATTGCCTTAAGTTATAATCCATGCCAAATTTCGTGAAGACATTTTGTCAAATGAAAAAATTTTTCATATAAGAACTTTATTCCGATCGTTCAGTTAATATGGCAGCTGTATGCTATAGTCATCCGATCTGTACAATTTCTTCGAAGATTACATTATTGCCTTAGGTTATAATCCATGCCAAATTTCGTGAAGACATTTTGTCAAATGAAAAAATTTTCCATATAAGAACTTTATTCCGATCGTTCAGTTAATATGGCAGCTATATGCTGTAGTTCTCCGATCAATATAATTTCTTCGAAGATTACATTATTGCCTTGAGTTATAATTCATGCCAAATATCGTACAGATACCTCGTCAAATAAAACAGTTTTCCATGCAAGAGCTTTATTTCGATCGTTCAGTTAATATGGCAGCTATATGCTGTAGTTATCCGATCATTATAATTTCTTCGAAGATTACATTATTGCCTTGAGTTATAATTCATGCCAAATATCGGGCAGATACCTCGTCAAATAAAGCAGTTTTCCATGCAAGAACTTTATTCCGATCTTTCAGTTAATATGGTAGCTATATGCTGTAGTTATCCGATCTGTATAATTTCTTCGAAGATTACATGATTGCCTTAAGTTATAAATCATGCCAAATATTGGGCAGATACCTCGTCAAATAAAAAAGTTTTCCGTGTAAGAACTTTATTCCGATCGTTCAGTTAATATGGCAGCTATATGCTGTAGTCATCCGATCTGTACAATTTCTTCGAATATTACATTGTTGCGTTAACTTATAATCCATGCCAAATTCCGGGAAGATACCTCGTCCAATAAAAAAGTTTTCCATGCAAGAAATTTAGTCCGATCGTTCATTTAATATGGCAGCTATATGCTATGGTCATCCGATCTGTACAATTTCTTCGAATAGTATATTATTGCCTTAGGTTATAATCCATGCCAAATTTCGTGAAGATATTTTGTCAAATAAAAAAATTTTCCATATAAGAACTTTATTCCGATCGTTCCGTTAATATGGCAACTATATGCGATAAACATCCGATTTATACAAATTCTTCGGATATTGCATTATCGTCTTAAAAAGAATTCCATGCCAAATTTCGTTAGAATACTTTGTCAAATAAAAAAGTTTTTTATGCAAGAACTTTAGTCCGATCGTTCAGTTAATATGGCAGCTATATGCTGTAGTTATCCGATCTGTATAATTTCTTCGAAGATTACATTATTGCCTTGAGTTATAATTCATGCCAAATATCCGGCAGATACATCATCAAAAAACACAGTTTTCCATGCAAGAACTATATTCCGATCTTTCAGTTAATATAGTAGCTATATGCTGTAGTTATCCGATCTGTACAATTTCTCCGAAGACTACATTGTTGCGTTAACTTATAATCCATGCCAAATTCCGGTAAGATACCTCGTCCAATAAAAAAGTTTTCCATGCAAGAAATTTAGTCCGATCGTTCAGTTAATATGGCAGCTATATGCTGTAGTTATCCGATCTGTACAATTTCTTCGAAGATTACATTGTTGCGTTAACTTATAATCCATGCCAAATTCCAGGAAGATACATTATTGCCTTGAGTTATAATTCATGGCAAATATCGGGCAGATACCTCGTCAAATAAAAAAGTTTTTAATGCAAGAAATTTAGTCCGATCGTTTAGTTAATATGGCAGCTATATGCTGTAGTTAATAGATCTGTATAATTTCTTCGAAGATTACATTATTGCCTTAAGTTATAATCCATGCCAAATATCGGGCAGATACCTCGTCAAATAAAAAAGTTGCCCATGTAAGAAATATATTCCGATCGTTCAGTTAATATGGCAACTATATGCGATAAACATACGATTTATACAAGTTCTTCGGATATTACATTATTGTCTTAAAAAGAATTCCATGCCAAATTACGTGAAGATACCTCGTCAAATAAAAAAGTTTTTCATGCAAGAAATTTCGTCCGATCGTGCAGTTAATATGGCAGCTATATGCTGTAGTTATCCGATCTGTACAATTTTTGGAAGATTACATTGTTGCGTTAACTTATAATCCATGCCAAATTCCAGGAAGATACCTCGTCCAATAAAAAAGTTTTCCATGCAAGAAATTTAGTCCGATCGTTCAGTTAATATGGCAGCTATATGCTATGGTCATCCGATCTGTACAATTCCTTCAAAGATTACATTATTGCCTTGAGTTATAATTCATGCCAAATATCGGGCAGATACCTCGTCAAATAAAAAAGTTTTTAATGCAAGAAATTTAGTCCGATCGTTTAGTTAATATGGCAGCTATATGCTGTAGTTAATAGATCTGTATAATTTCTTCGAAGATTACATTATTGCCTTAAGTTATAATCCATGCCAAATATCGGGCAGATACCTCGTCAAATAAAAAAGTTGTCCCTGTAAGAAATATATTCCGATCGTTCAGTTAATATGGCAACTATATGCGATAAACATCCGATTAATAAAATTTCTTCGGATATTGCATTATTGTCTTAAAAAGAATTCCATGCCAAATTACGTGAAGATACCTCGTCAAATAAAAAAGTTTTTCATGCAAGAAATTTCGTCCGATCGTTCAGTTAATATGGCAGCTATATGCTATAGTCATCCGATCTGTACAATTTCTTCGAAGATTACATTATTGCCTTAGGTTATAATCCATGCCAAATTTCGTGAAGATCTTTTGTCAACTGAAAAAATTTTCCATATAAGAACTTTATTCCGATCGTTCAGTTAATATGGCAGCTATATGCTGTAGTTATCCGATCAATTTAATTTCTTCGAAGATTACATTATTGCCTTGAGTTATAATTCATGCCCAATATCGGGCAGATACCTCGTCAAATAAAACAGTTTTATATGCAAGAACTTTATTCCGATCTTTCAGTTTATATGGTAGCTATATGCTGTAGTTATCCGATCTGTATAATTTCTTCGAAGATTACATTATTGCCTTAAGTTATAAATAATGCCAAATATTGGGAAGATACCTCGTCAAATAAAAAAGTTTTCCGTGTAAGAACTTTATTCCGAACGTTCAGTTAGTATGGCAGCTATATGCTGTAGTTATCCGATCTGTACAATTTCTTCGAAGATTACATTGTTGCGTTAACTTATAATCCATGCCAAATTCCGGTAAGATACCTCGTCCAATAAAAAAGTTTTCCATGCAAGAAATTTAGTCCGATCGTTCATTTAATATGGCAGCTATATGCTATGGTCATCCGATCTGTACAATTTCTTCGAAGATTACATTGTTGCGTTAACTTATAATCCATGGCAAATTCCAGGAAGATACCTCGTCCAATAAAAAAGTTTTCCATGCAAGAAATTTAGTCCGATCGTTCAGTTAATATGGCAGCTATATGCTATGGTCATCCGATCTGTACAATTTCTTCGAAGATTACATTATTGCCTTGAGTTATAATTCATGCCAAATATCGGGCAGATACCTCGTCAAAAAAAAAGTTTTTAATGCAAGAAATTTAGTCCGATCGTTTAGTTAATATGGCAGCTATATGCTGTAGTTAATAGATCTGTATAATTTCTTCGAAGATTACATTATTGCCTTAAGTTATAATCCATGCCAAATATCGGGCAGATACCTCGTCAAATAAAAAAGTTGTCCATGTAAGAAATATATTCCGATCGTTCAGTTAATATGGCAACTATATGCGATAAACATCCGATTTATACAATTTCTTCGGATATTGCATTATTGTCTTAAAAAGAATTCCATGCCAAATTACGTGAAGATACCTCGTCAAATAAAAAAGTTTTTCATGCAAGAAATTTCGTCCGATCGTGCAGTTAATATGGCAGCTATATGCTGTAGTTATCCGATCTGTACAATTTTTGGAAGATTACATTGTTGCGTTAACTTATAATCCATGCCAAATTCCAGGAAGATACCTCGTCCAATAAAAAAGTTTTCCATGCAAGAAATTTAGTCCGATCGTTCAGTTAATATGGCAGCTATATGCTATGGTCATCCGATCTGTACAACTCCTTCAAAGATTACATTATTGCCTTGAGTTATAACTCATGCCAAATATCGGGCAGATACCTCGTCAAATAAAAAAGTTTTTAATGCAAGAAATTTAGTCCGATCGTTTAGTTAATATGGCAGCTATATGCTGTAGTTAATAGATCAGTATAATTTCTTCGAAGATTACATTATTGCCTTAAGTTATAATCCATGCCAAATTTCGTGAAGACATTTTGTCAAATGAAAAAATTTTTCATATAAGAACTTTATTCCGATCGTTCAGTTAATATGGCAGCTGTATGCTATAGTCATCCGATCTGTACAATTTCTTCGAAGATTACATTATTGCCTTAGGTTATAATCCATGCCAAATTTCGTGAAGACATTTTGTCAAATGAAAAAATTTTCCATATAAGAACTTTATTCCGATCGTTCAGTTAATATGGCAGCTATATGCTGTAGTTCTCCGATCAATATAATTTCTTCGAAGATTACATTATTGCCTTGAGTTATAATTCATGCCAAATATCGTACAGATACCTCGTCAAATAAAACAGTTTTCCATGCAAGAGCTTTATTTCGATCGTTCAGTTAATATGGCAGCTATATGCTGTAGTTATCCGATCATTATAATTTCTTCGAAGATTACATTATTGCCTTGAGTTATAATTCATGCCAAATATCGGGCAGATACCTCGTCAAATAAAGCAGTTTTCCATGCAAGAACTTTATTCCGATCTTTCAGTTAATATGGTAGCTATATGCTGTAGTTATCCGATCTGTATAATTTCTTCGAAGATTACATGATTGCCTTAAGTTATAAATCATGCCAAATATTGGGCAGATACCTCGTCAAATAAAAAAGTTTTCCGTGTAAGAACTTTATTCCGATCGTTCAGTTAATATGGCAGCTATATGCTGTAGTCATCCGATCTGTACAATTTCTTCGAATATTACATTGTTGCGTTAACTTATAATCCATGCCAAATTCCGGGAAGATACCTCGTCCAATAAAAAAGTTTTCCATGCAAGAAATTTAGTCCGATCGTTCATTTAATATGGCAGCTATATGCTATGGTCATCCGATCTGTACAATTTCTTCGAATAGTATATTATTGCCTTAGGTTATAATCCATGCCAAATTTCGTGAAGATATTTTGTCAAATAAAAAAATTTTCCATATAAGAACTTTATTCCGATCGTTCCGTTAATATGGCAACTATATGCGATAAACATCCGATTTATACAAATTCTTCGGATATTGCATTATCGTCTTAAAAAGAATTCCATGCCAAATTTCGTTAGAATACTTTGTCAAATAAAAAAGTTTTTTATGCAAGAACTTTAGTCCGATCGTTCAGTTAATATGGCAGCTATATGCTGTAGTTATCCGATCTGTATAATTTCTTCGAAGATTACATTATTGCCTTGAGTTATAATTCATGCCAAATATCCGGCAGATACATCATCAAAAAACACAGTTTTCCATGCAAGAACTATATTCCGATCTTTCAGTTAATATAGTAGCTATATGCTGTAGTTATCCGATCTGTACAATTTCTCCGAAGACTACATTGTTGCGTTAACTTATAATCCATGCCAAATTCCGTGAAGATACCTCGTCATATAAAAAAGTTTTCCATGTAAGAACTTTATTCCGATCGTTCAGTTAGTATGGCAGCTATATGCTGTAGTCATCCGATCTGTACAATTTCTTCGAAGATTACATTGTTGCGTTAACTTATAATCCATGCCAAATTCCGGGAAGATACCTCGTCCAATAAAAAAGTTTTCCATGCAAGAAATTTAGTCCGATCGTTCATTTAATATGGCAGCTATATGCTATGGTCATCCGATCTGTACAATTTCTTCGAATAGTACATTATTGCCTTAGGTTATAATCCATGCCAAATTTCGTGAAGATATTTTGTCAAATAAAAAAATTTTCCATATAAGAACTTTATTCCGATCGTTCCGTTAATATGGCAACTATATGCGATAAACATCAGATTTATACAAATTCTTCGGATATTGCATTATCGTCTTAAAAAGAATTCCATGCCAAATTTCGTTAAAATACTTTGTCAAATAAAAAAGTTTTTCATGCAAGAACTTTAGTCCGATCGTTCAGTTAATATGGCAGCTATATGCTGTAGTTATCCGATCTGTACAATTTCTTCGAAGATTACATTATTGCCTTAAGTTATAATACATGCCAAATTTAGTGCAGATACTTCGTCAAATAAAAAAGTTTTCCATGTAAGAACTTTATTCCGATCGTTCAGTTAATATGGCAGCTATATGTTGTAGTTATCCGATCTGTATAATTTCTTTGAAGATTACATTATTGCCTTGAGTTATAATTCATGCCAAATATCGGGCAGATACATCGTCAAGTAAAACAGTTTTCCATGCAAGAACTTTATTCCGATCTTTCAGTTAATATAGTACCTATATGCTGTAGTTATCCGATCTGTACAATATCTTCGAAGATTACATTGTTGCGTTAACTTATGATCTATGCCAAATTCCGGGAGGATACCTCGTCATATAAAAAAGTTTTCCATGTAAGAACTTTATTCCGATTGTTCAGTTAATATGACAGCTATATGCTGTAGTCATCCGATCAGTACAATTTCTTCGAAGATTACATTGTTGCGTTAACTTATAATCCATGCAAAATTCCGGGAAGATACCTCGTCCAATAAAAAAGTTTTCCATGCAAGAAATTTAGTCCGATCGTTCTGTTAATATGGCAGCTATATTCTATGGTAATCCGATCTGTACATTCTTCGAAGATTACATTATTGCCTTAGGTTATAATCCATGCCAAATTTCGTGAAGATATTTTGTCAAATGAAAAATTTTTCCATATAAGAACTTTATTCCGATCGTTCAGTTAATATGGCAACTATGTGCGATAAACATCCGATTTATACAATTTATTTGGATATTGCATTATCGTCTTAAAAAGAATTCCATGCCAAATTTCGTTAAAATACCTCGTCCAATAAAAAAGTTTTCCATGCAAGAAATTTAGTTCGATCGTTCTGTTAATATGGCAGCTATATTCTATGGTAATCCGATTTGTACATTCTTCGAAGATTACATTATTGCCTTAGGTTATAATCCATGCCAAATTTCGTGAAGATATTTTGTCAAATGAAAAATTTTTCCATATAAGAACTTTATTCCGATCGTTCAGTTAATATGGCAACTATATGCGATAAACATCCGATTTATACAATTTATTTGGATATTGCATTATTGTCTTAAAAAGAATTCCATGCCAAATTTCGTTAAAATACCTTGTCTAATAAAAAAGTTTTTCATGCAAGAACTTTAGTCCGATCGTTCAGTTAATATGGCAGCTATATGCTGTAGTTATCCGATCTGTACAATTTCTTCGAAGATTACATTATTGCGTTAACTTATAATCCATGCCAATTTCCGAAAAGCTACCTCGTCATATAAAAAAGTTTTCCATGCAAGAACTTCAGTCCGATCGTTCAGTTAATATGGCAGCTATATGCTGTAGTTATCCGATCTGTACAATTTCTTCGAAGATTACATTATTGCGTTAACTTATAATCCATGCCAATTTCCGGGAAGCTACCTCGTCATATAAAAAATTTTCCATGTAAGAACTTTATTCCGATCGTTCAGTTAATATGGCAGCTATATGTTGTAGTTATCCGATCTGTATAATTTCTTCGAAGATTACATTATTGCCTTGAGTTATAATTCATGCCAAATATCCGGCAGATACATCATCAAAAAACACAGTTTTCCATGCAAGAACTTTATTCCGATCTTTCAGTTAATATAGTAGCTATATGCTGTAGTTATCCGATCTGTACAATTTCTCCGAGGACTACATTGTTGCGTTAACTTATAATCCATGCCAAATTCCGTGAAGATACTTCGTCAAATAAAAAAGTTTTCCATGTAAGAACTTTATTCCGATCGTTCAGTTAATATGGCAGCTATATGTTGTAGTTATCCGATCTGTATAATTTCTTCGAAGATTACATTATTGCCTTGAGTTATAATTCATGCCAAATATCCGGCAGATACATCATCAAAAAACACAGTTTTCCATGCAAGAACTTTATTCCGATCTTTCAGTTAATATAGTAGCTATATGCTGTAGTTATCCGATCTGTACAATTTCTCCAAAGACTACATTGTTGCGTTAACTTATAATCCATGCCAAATTCCGTGAAGATACCTCGTCATATAAAAAAGTTTTCTATGTAAGAACTTTATTCCGATCGTTCAGTTAGTATGGCAGCTATATGCTGTAGTCATCCGATCTGTACAATTTCTTCGAAGATTACATTGTTGCGTTAACTTATAATCCATGCCAAATTCCGGGGAGATACCTTGTCCAATAAAAAAGTTTTCCATGCAAGAAATTTAGTCCGATCGTTCAGTTAATATGGCAGCTATATTCTATGGTAATCCGATCTGTACAATTTCTTCGAAGATTTCATTATTGCCTTAGGTTATAATCCGTGCCAAATTTCGTGAAGATATTTTGTCAAATGAAAAAATTTTCCATATAAGAACTTTATTCCGATCGTTCCGTTAATATGGCAACTATATGCGATAAACATCCGATTTATACAAATTCTTCGGATATTGCATTATCGTCTTAAAAAGAATTCCATGCCAAATTTCGTTAAAATACTTTGTCAAATAAAAAAGTTTTTCATGCAAGAACTTTAGTCCGATCGTTCAGTTAATATGGCAGCTATATGCTGTAGTTATCCGATCTGTACAATTTCTTCGAAGATTACATTATTGCCTTAAGTTATAATACATGCCGAATTTAGTGAAGATACTTCGTCAAATAAAAAAGTTTTCCATGTAAGAACTTTATTCCGATCGTTCAGTTAATATGGCAGCTATACGTTGTAGTTATCCGATCTGTATAATTTCTTCGAAGATTACATTATTGCCTTGAGTTATAATTCATGCCAAATGTCGGGCAGATACATCGTCAAGTAAAACAGTTTTCCATGCAAGAACTTTATTCCGATCTTTCAGTTAATATAGTACCTATATGCTGTAGTTATCCGATCTGTACAATATCTTCGAAGATTACATTGTTGCGTTAACTTATAATCCATGCCAAATTCCGGGAAGATACCTCGTCATATAAAAAAGTTTTCCTTGTAAGAACTTTATTCCGATCGTTCAGTTAATATGGCAGCTATATGCTTTAGTCATCCGATCAGTACAATTTCTTCGAAGATTACATTGTTGCGTTAACTTATAATCCATGCAAAATTCCGGGAAGATACCTCGTCCAATAAAAAAGTTTTCCATGCAAGAAATTTAGTCCGATCGTTCTGTTAACATGGCAGCTATATTCTATGGTAATCCGATCTGTACATTCTTCGAAGATTACATTATTGCCTTAGGTTATAATCCATGCCAAATTTCGTGAAGATATTTTGTCAAATGAAAAATTTTTCCATATAAGAACTTTATTCCGATCGTTCAGTTAATATGGCAACTATATACGATAAACATCCGTTTTATACAATTTATTTGGATATTGCATTATCGTCTTAAAAAGAATTCCATGCCAAATTTCGTTAAAATACCTCGTCCAATAAAAAAGTTTTCCATGCAAGAAATTTAGTCCGATCGTTCTGTTAATATGGCAGCTATATTCTATGGTAATCCGATTTGTACATTCTTCGAAGATTACATTATTGCCTTAGGTTATAATCCATGCCAAACTTCGTGAAGATATTTTGTCAAATGAAAAATTTTTCCATATAAGAACTTTATTCCGATCGTCCAGTTAATATGGCAACTATATGCGATAAACATCCGATTTATACAATTTATTTGGATATTGCATTATCGTCTTAAAAAGAATTCCATGCCAAATTTCGTTAAAATACCTTGTCAAATAAAAAAGTTTTTCATGCAAGAACTTTAGTCCGATCGTTCAGTTAATATGGCAGCTATATGCTGTAGTTATCCGATCTGTACAATTTCTTCGAAGATTACATTATTGCGTTAACTTATAATCCATGCCAATTTCCGGGAAGCTACCTCGTCATATAAAAAAGTTTTCGATGCAAGAACTTTAGTCCGATCGTTCAGTTAATATGGCAGCTATATGCTGTAGTTATCCGATCTGTACAATTTCTTCGAAGATTACATTATTGCGTTAACTTATAATCCATGCCAATTTCCGGGAAGCTACCTCGTCATATAAAAAAGTTTTCCATGTAAGAACTTTATTCCGATCGTTCAGTTAATATGGCAGCTATATGCTGTAGTTATCCGATCAATATAATTTCTTCGAAGATTACATTATAGCCTTGAGTTATAATTCATGCCAAATTACGTGAAGATACCTCGTCAAATAAAAAAGTTTTTGATGCAAGAAATTTCGTCCGATCGTTCAGTTAATATGGCAGCTATATGCTGTAGTTATCCGATCTGTACAATTTCTTCGAAGATTACATTATTGCGTTAACTTATAAGCCATGCAAAATTCCGGGAAGATATCTCGTCCAATAAAAAAGTTTTCCATGTAACAACTTTATTCCGATCGCTCAGTTAATATGGCAGCTATATGCTGTAGTTATCCGATCTGTACAATTTCTCCGAAAACTACATTGTTGCGTTAACTTATAATCCATGCCAAATTCCGTGAAGATACCTCGTCATATAAAAAAGTTTTCCATGTAAGAACTTTATTCCGATCGTTCAGTTAATATGGCAGCTATATGCTGTAGTTATCCGATCTGTACAATTTCTTCGAAGATAACATTATTGCCTTAAGTTATAAATCATGCCAAATATTGGGAAGATACCTCGTCAAATAAAAAAGTTTTCCATGTAAGAACTTTATTCCGATCTTTCAGTTAATATAGTAGCTATATGCTGTAGTTATCCGATCTGTACAATTTCTCCGAAGACTACATTGTTGCGTTAACTTATAATCCATGCCAAATTCCGTGAAGATACCTCGTCATATAAAAAAGTTTTCCATGTAAGAACTTTATTCCGATCGTTCAGTTAGTATGGCAGCTATATGCTGTAGTCATCCGATCTGTACAATTTCTTCGAAGATTACATTGTTGCGTTAACTTATAATCCATGCCAAACTCCGGGAAGATACCTCGTCATATAAAAAAGTTTTCCATGTAAGAACTTTATTCCGATCGTTCAGTTAATATGGCAGCTATATGCTGTAGTCATCCGATCAGTACAATTTCTTCGAAGATTACATTGTTGCGTTAAGTTATAAATCATGCCAAATATTGGGAAGATACCTCGTCAAATAAAAAAGTTTTCCATGAAAGAACTTTATTCCGATCTTTCAGTTAATATAGTAGCTATATGCTGTAGTTATCCGATCTGTACAATTTCTCCGAAAACTACATTGTTGCGTTAACTTATAATCCATGCCAAATTCCGTGAAGATACCTCGTCATATAAAAAAGTTTTCCATGTAAGAACTTTATTCCGATCGTTCAGTTAATATGGCAGCTATATGCTGTAGTTATCCGATCTGTACAATTTCTTCGAAGATAACATTATTGCCTTAAGTTATAAATCATGCCAAATATTGGGAAGATACCTCGTCAAATAAAAAAGTTTTCCATGTAAGAACTTTATTCCGATCTTTCAGTTAATATAGTAGCTATATGCTGTAGTTATCCGATCTGTACAATTTCTCCGAAGACTACATTGTTGCGTTAACTTATAATCCATGCCAAATTCCGTGAAGATACCTCGTCATATAAAAAAGTTTTCCATGTAAGAACTTTATTCCGATCGTTCAGTTAGTATGGCAGCTATATGCTGTAGTCATCCGATCTGTACAATTTCTTCGAAGATTACATTGTTGCGTTAACTTATAATCCATGCCAAACTCCGGGAAGATACCTCGTCATATAAAAAAGTTTTCCATGTAAGAACTTTATTCCGATCGCTCAGTTAATATGGCAGCTATATGCTGTAGTTATCCGATCTGTATAATTTCTTTGAAGATTACATTATTGCCTTGAGTTATAATTCATGCCAAATATCGGGCAGATACATCATCAAAAAACACAGTTTTCCATGCAAGAACTTTATTCCGATCTTTCAGTTAATATAGTAGCTATATGCTGTAGTTATCCGATCTGTACAATTTCTCCGAAGACTACATTGTTGCGTTAACTTATAATCCATGCCAAATTCCGTGAAGATACCTCGTCATATAAAAAAGTTTTCCATGTAAGAACTTTATTCCGATCGTTCAGTTAGTATGGCAGCTATATGCTGTAGTCATCCGATCTGTACAATTTCTTCGAAGATTACATTATTGCCTTGAGTTATAATAAAAAAGTTTTCCATGCAAGAACTTTATTCCGATCTTTCAGTTAATATAGTAGCTATATGCTGTAGTCATCCGATCTGTACAATTTCTTCGAAGATTACATTGTTGCGTTAACTTATAATCCATGCCAAATTCCGGGAAGATACCTCGTCATATAAAAACGTTTTCCATGTAAGAACTTTATTCCGATCGCTCAGTTAATATGGCAGCTATATGCTGTTGTTATCCGATCTGTATAATTTCTTCGAAGATTACATTATTGCCTTGAGTTATAATTCATGCCAAATATCCGGCAGATACATCATCAAAAAACACAGTTTTCCATGCAAGAACTTTATTCCGATCTTTCAGTTAATATAGTAGCTATATGCTGTAGTTATCCGATTTGTACAATTTCTCCGAAGACTACATTGTTGCGTTAATTTATAATCCATGCCAAATTCCGTGAAGATACCTCGTCATATAAAAAAGTTTTCCATGTAAGAACTTTATTCCGATCGTTCAGTTAGTATGGCAGCTATATGCTGTAGTCATCCGATCTGTATAATTTCTTCGAAGATTACATTGTTGCGTTAACTTATAATCCATGCCAAATTCCGGGAAGATACCTTGTCCAATCAAAAAGTTTTCCATGCAAGAAATTTAGTCCGATCGTTCAGTTAATATGGCAGCTATATTCTATGGTAATCCGATCTGTACAATTTCTTCGAAGATTTCATTATTGCCTTAGGTTATAATCCGTGCCAAATTTCGTGAAGATATTTTGTCAAATGAAAAAATTTTCCATATAAGAACTTTATTCCGATCGTTCCGTTAATATGGCAACTATATGCGATAAACATCCGATTTATACAAATTCTTCGGATATTGCATTATCGTCTTAAAAAGAATTCCATGCCAAATTTCGTTAAAATACTTTGTCAAATAAAAAAGTTTTTCATGCAAGAACTTTAGTCCGATCGTTCAGTTAATATGGCAGCTATATGCTGTAGTTATCCGATCTGTACAATTTCTTCGAAGATTACATTATTGCCTTAAGTTATAATACATGCCAAATTTAGTGAAGATACTTCGTCAAATAAAAAAGTTTTCCATGTAAGAACTTTATTCCGATCTTTCAGTTAATATGGCAGCTATATGTTGTAGTTATCCGATCTGTATAATTTCTTCGAAGATTACATTATTGCCTTGAGTTATAATTCATGCCAAATATCGGGCAGATACATCGTCAAGTAAAACAGTTTTCCATGCAAGAACTTTATTCCGATCTTTCAGTTAATATAGTACCTATATGCTGTAGTTATCCGATCTGTACAATATCTTCGAAGATTACATTGTTGCGTTAACTTATAATCCATGCCAAATTCCGGGAAGATACCTCGTCATATAAAAAAGTTTTCCATGTAAGAACTTTATTCCGATCGTTCAGTTAATATGGCAGCTATATGCTGTAGTCATCCGATCAGTACAATTTCTTCGAAGATTACATTGTTGCGTTAACTTATAATCCATGCAAAATTCCGGGAAGATACCTCGTCCAATAAAAAAGTTTTCCATGCAAGAAATTTAGTCCGATCGTTCTGTTAATATGGCAGCTATATGCTGTAGTCATCCGATCTGTACAATTTCGTCGCAGATTACATTGTTGCGTTAACTTATAAGCCATGCAAAATTCCGGGAAGATACCTCGTCCAATAAAAAAGTTTTCCATGCAAGAACTTTATTCCGATCGTTCAGTTAATATGGCAGCTATATGCTGTAGTCATCTGATCTGTACAATCTCGTCGCAGATTACATTGTTGCGTTGACTTATAAGCCATGCAAAATTTCGGGAAGATACCTCGTCCAATAAAAAAGTTTTCCATGCAAGAAATTTAGTCCGATCGTTCTGTTAATATGGCAGCTATATGCTGTAGTCATCCGATCTGTACAATTTCGTCGCAGATTACATTGTTGCGTTAACTTATAATCCATGCAAAATTCCGGGAAGATACCTCGTCCAATAAAAAAGTTTTCCATGCAAGAAATTTAGTCCGATCGTTCTGTTAATATGGCAGCTATATGCTGTAGTCATCCGATCTGTACAATTTCGTCGCAGATTACATTGTTGCGTTGACTTATAAGCCATGCAAAATTCCGGGAAGATACCTCGTCCAATAAAAAAGTTTTCCATGTAAGAACTTTATTCCGATCGTTCAGTTAATATGGCAGCTATATGCTGTAGTCATCCGATCTGTACAATTTCGTCGCAGATTACATTGTTGCGTTAACTTATAAGCCATGCAAAATTCCGGGAAGATACCTCGTCCAATAAAAAAGTTTTCCATGCAAGAACTTTAGTCCGATCGTTCAGTTAATATGGCAGCTATATGCTGTAGTTATCCGATCTGTACAATTTCTTCGAAGATTACATTATTGCGTAAACTTATAATCCATGCCAATTTCCGGGAAGCTACCTCTTCATATAAAAAAGTTTTCCATGTAAGAACTTTGTTCCGATCGTTCAGTTAATATGGCAGATATATGCTGTAGTCATCCGATCTGTACAATTTCGTCGCAGATTACATTGTTGCATTAACTTATAAGCCATGCAAAATTCCGGGAAGATACCTCGTCCAATAAAAAAGTTTTCCATGCAAGAACTTTAGTCCGATCGTTCAGTTAATATGGCAGCTATATTCTATGGTAATCCGATCTGTACAATCTTCGAAGATTACATTATTGCCTTAGGTTATAATCCATGCCAAATTTCGTGAAGATATTTTGTCCAATGAAAAAATTTTCCATATAAGAACTTTATTTCGATCGTTCAGTTAATATGGCAACTATATGCGATAAACATCCGATTTATACAATTTATTCGGATATTGCATTATCGTCTTAATAAGAATTCCATGCCAAATTTAGTTAAAGTACCTTGCCAAATAAAAAAGTTTTTCAAGCAAGAAATTTCGTCCGATAGTTCAGTTAATATGGCAGCTACATGCTATAGTCATCCGATCTGTACAGTTTCTTCGAAGATTACATTATTGCCTTAGGTTATAATCCATGCCAAATTTCATGAAGATATTTTGTCAAATGCAAAATTTTTCCATATAAGAACTTTATTCCGAACGTTCAGTTAATATAGCAACTATATGTGATAAACATCCGATATATACAATTTCTTCGGATATTGCATTATCGTCTTAAAATGAATTCTATGCCAAATTTCGTTAAAATACCTTGTCAAATAAAAAAGTTTTTCATGCAAGAACTTTAGTCCGATCGTTCAGTTAATATGGCAGCTATATGCTGTAGTTATCCGATCTGTACAATTTCTTCGAAGATTACATTATTGCGTTAACTTATAATCCATGCCAATTTCCGGGAAGATGTGTCGTCACATATAAAAGTTTTCCATGTAAGAACTTTATTCCGATCGTTCAGTTACTATGGCAGCTATATGTTGTAGTTATCCGATCTGTATAATTTCTTCGAAGATTACATTATTGCCTTGAGTTATAATTCATGCCAAATATCGGGCAGATACATCATCAAAAAACAGTTTTCCATGCAAGAACTTTATTCCGATCTTTCAGTTAATATAGTAGCTATATGCTGTAGTTATCCGATCTGTACAATTTCTCCGAAGATTACATTGTTGCGTTAACTTATAAGCCATGCCAAATTCCGGGAATATACCTCGTCATATAAAAAAGTTTTCCCTGTAAGAACTTTATTCCGATCGTTCAGTTAATATGGCAGCTATATGCTGTAGTCATCCGATCTGTACAATTTCTTCGAAGATTACATTGTTGCGTTAACTTATAATCCATGCCAAATTCCGGGAAGATACCTCGTCATATAAAAAAGTTTTCCATGTAAGAACTTTATTCCGATCGTTCAGTTAATTTGGCAGCTATATGCTGTAGTCATCCGATCTGTACAATTTCTTCGAAGATTACATTGTTGCGTTAACTTATAATCCATGCCAAATTCCGGGAAGACACCTCGTCCAATAAAAAAGTTTTCCATTTAAGAACTTTATTCCGATCGCTCAGTTAATATGGCAGATATATGCTGTAGTTATTCGATCTGTACAATTTCTTCGAAGATTACATTATTGCCTTAGGTTGTAATCCATGCCAAATTTCGTGAAGATATTTTGTCAAATGAAAAAATTTCCCATATTAGAACTTTATTTCGATCGTTCAGTTAATATGGCAACTATATGCGATAAACATCCGATTTATACAATTTATTCGGATATTGCATTATCGTCTTAAAAAGAATTATATGATTACGTGAAGATACCTCGTCAAATAAAAAAGTTTTTAATGCAAGAAATTCCGTCCGATCGTTCAGTTAATATGGCAGCTATATGCTATAGTCATCCGATCTGTGCAATTTCTTCGAAGATTACATTATTGCCTTAGGTTATAATTCATGCCAAATTTCGTGAAGATATTTTGTCAAATGAAAAAATTTCCCATATAAGAACTTTATTCCGATCGTTCAGTTAATATGGCAGCTATATGCTGTAGTTATCCGATCAATATAATTTCTTCGAAGATTACATTATTGCCTTGAGTTATAATTCATGCCAAATATCGGGCAGATACCTCGTCAAATAAAAAAGTTTTTAATGCAAGAAATTTAGTCCGATCGTTTAGTTAATATGGCAGCTATATGCTGTAGTTAATAGATCTGTATAATTTCTTCGAAGATTACATTATTGCCTTAAGTTATAATCCATGCCAAATATCGGGCAGATACCTCGTCAAATAAAAAAGTTGTCCCTGTAAGAAATATATTCCGATCGTTCAGTTAATATGGCAACTATATGCGATAAACATCTGATTTATACAATTTCTTCGGATATTGCATTATTGACTTAAAAAGAATTCCATGCCAAATTACGTGAAGATACCTCGTCAAATAAAATAGTTTTTCATGCAAGAAATTTCGTCCGATCGTTCAGTTAAGATGGCAGCTATATGCTATAGTCATCCGATCTGTACAATTTCTTCGAAGATTACATTATTGCCTTGAGTTATAATTCATGCCAACTATCGGGCAGATACATCGTCAATTAAAAAAGTTTTTCATGCAAGAACTTTAGTCCGATCGTTCAGTTAATATGGCAGCTATATGCTGTAGTTATCCGATCTGTACAATTTCTTCAAAGATTACATTATTGCGTTGACTTATAATCCATGCCAATTTCCGGGAAGATACCTCGTCATATAAAAAGTTTTCCATGTAAGAACTTTAGTCCGATCGTTCAGTTAATATGGCAGCTATATGCTGTAGTTATCCGATCTGTACAATTTCTTCGAAGATTACATTATTGCGTTAACTTATAATCCATGCCAATTTCCGGGAAGATACCTCGTCATATAAAAAAGTTTTCCATGTAAGAACTTTAGTCCGAGCGTTCAGTTAATATGGCAGCTATATGCTGTAGTTATCCGATCTGTACAATTTCTTCAAAGATTACATTGTTGCGTTAACTTATAATCCACGCCAAATTCCGGGAAAATACCTCGTCAATTAAAAAAGTTTTTCATGCAAGAACTTTAGTCCGATCGTTCAGTTAATATGGCACCTATATGCTGTAGTTAGCCGATCTGTACAATTTCTTCGAAGATTACAGTATTGCCTTAAGTTATAATACATGCCAAATTTAGTGAAGATACTTCGTATAATAAAAAAGTTTTCCATGCAAGAACTTTAGTCCGATCGTTCAGAAAATATGGCAGCTATATGCTGTAGTCATCCGATCTGTACAATTTCTACGAAGATTACATTATTGCCTTAGGTTATAATCCATGCCAAATTTCGTGAAGATATTTTGTCAAATGAAAAAATTTTCCATATAAGAACTTTATTCCGATCGTTCAGTTAATATTTCAGCTATATGCTGTAGTTATCCGATCAATATAATTTCTTCGAAGATAACATTATTGCCTTAGGTAATAGTCCATGCCAAATTTCGTGAAGATGTTTTGTCAAATGAAAAAAATTTCCATATAAGAACTTTATTCCGACCGTTCAGATAATATGGCAGCTATATGCTGTAGTCATCCGATCTGTACAATTTCTTCGAAGATTACATTATTGCCTTAGGTTATAATCCATGCCAAATTTCGTGAAGATATTTTGTCAAATGAAAAAATTTTCCATATAAGAACTTTATTCCGATCGTTCAGTTAATATTTCAGCTATATGCTGTAGTTATCCGATCAATATAATTTCTTCGAAGATTACATTATTGCCTTGAGTTATAATTCATGCCAAATATCGGGCAGATAACTCGACAAATAAAAAAGTTGTCCATGTAAGCAATATATTCCGATCGTTAAGTTAATATGGCAACTATATGCGATAAACATCCGATTTATACAATTTCTTCGAAAATTGCATTATTGTCTTAAAAAGAAGTCCATGCCAAATTACGTGAAGATACCTCGTCAAATAAAAAAGTTTTTGATGCAAGAAATTTCGTCCGATCGTTCAGTTAATATGGAAGCTATATGCTGTAGTTAATAGATCTGTATAAATTCTTCGAAGATTACATTATTGCCTTAAGTTATAATTCATGCCAAATATCGGGCAGATAACTCGTCAAATAAAAAAGTTGTCCATGTAAGAAATATATTCCGATCGTTCAGTTAATATGGCAACTATATGCGATAAACATCCGATTTATACAATTTCTTCGAAAATTGCATTATTGTCTTAAAAAGAATTCCATGCCAAATTACGTGAAGATACCTCGTCAAATAAAAAAGTTTTTGATGCAAGAAATTTCGTCCGATCGTTCAGTTAATATGGCAGCTATATGCTGTAGTTAATAGATCTGTATAATTTCTTCGAAGATTACATTATTGCTTTAAGTTATAATCCATGCCAAATATCGGGCAGATACCTCGTCAAATAAAAAAGCTGTCCATGTAAGAAATATATTCCGATCGTTCAGTTAATATGGCAACTATATGCGATAAACACCGATTTATACAATTTCTTCGAAAATTGCATTTTTGTCTTAAAAAGAATTCCATGCCAAATTACGTGAAGATACCTCGTCAAATAAAAAAGTTTTTCATGCAAGAAATTTCGTCCGATCGTTCAGTTAATATGGCAGCTATATGCTATAGTCATCCGCTCTGTACAATTTCTTCGAAGATTACATTATAGCCTTGAGTTATAATTCATGCCAAATTACGTGAAGATACCTCGTCAACTAAAAAAGTTTTTCATGCAAAAAATTTCGTCCGATCGTTCAATTAATATGGCAGCTATATGCTATAGTCATCCGATCTGTACAATTTCTTCGAAGATTATATTATTGCCTTAGGTCATAATCCATGCCAAATTTCGTGAAGATATTTTGTCAAATGAAAAAATTTTCCATATAAGAACTTTATTCCAATCGTTCAGTTAGTATGGCAGCTATATGCTGTAGTTATCCGATCAATATAATTTCTTCGAAGATTACATTATTGCCTTGAGTTATAATTCATGCCAAATAACGGGCAGATACCTCGTCACATAAAACAGTTTTCCATGCAAGAACTTTATTCCGATCTTTCAGTAAATATGGCAGATATATGCTGTAGTCATCCGATCTGTACAATTTCGTCGCAGATTACATTGTTGCATTAACTTATAAGCCATGCAAAATTCCGGGAAGATACCTCGTCCAATAAAAAAGTTTTCCATGCAAGAACTTTAGTCCGATCGTTCAGTTAATATGGCAGCTATATTCTATGGTAATCCGATCTGTATAATCTTCGAAGATTACATTATTGCCTTAGGTTATAATCCATGCCAAATTTCGTGAAGATATTTTGTCCAATGAAAAAATTTTCCATATAAGAACTTTATTTCGATCGTTCAGTTAATATGGCAACTATATGCGATAAACATCCGATTTATACAATTTATTCGGATATTGCATTATCGTCTTAATAAGAATTCCATGCCAAATTTAGTTAAAATACCTTGCCAAATAAAAAAGTTTTTCATGCAAGAACTTTCGTCCGATAGTTCAGTTAATATGGCAGCTACATGCTATAGTCATCCGATCTGTACAGTTTCTTCGAAGATTACATTATTGCCTTAGGTTATAATCCATGCCAAATTTCATGAAGATATTTTGTCAAATGCAAAATTTTTCCATATAAGAACTTTATTCCGAACGTTCAGTTAATATAGCAACTATATGTGATAAACATCCGATATATACAATTTCTTCGGATATTGCATTATCGTCTTAAAATGAATTCTATGCCAAATTTCGTTAAAATGTCTTGTCAAATAAAAAAGTTTTTCATGCAAGAACTTTAGACCGATCGTTCAGTTAATATGGCAGCTATATGCTGTAGTTATCCGATCTGTACAATTTCTTCGAAGATTACATTATTGCGTTAACTTATAATCCATGCCAATTTCCGGGAAGATGTGTCGTCACATATAAAAGTTTTCCATGTAAGAACTTTATTCCGATCGTTCAGTTAATATGGCAGCTATATGTTGTAGTTATCCGATCTGTATAATTTCTTCGAAGATTACATTATTGCCTTAAGTTATAATCCATGCCAAATATCGGGCAGATACCTCGTCAAATAAAAAAGTTGTCCCTGTAAGAAATATATTCCGATCGTTCAGTTAATATGGCAACTATATGCGATAAACATCTGATTTATACAATTTCTTCGGATATTGCATTATTGACTTAAAAAGAATTCCATGCCAAATTACGTGAAGATACCTCGTCAAATAAAATAGTTTTTCATGCAAGAAATTTCGTCCGATCGTTCAGTTAAGATGGCAGCTATATGCTATAGTCATCCGATCTGTACAATTTCTTCGAAGATTACATTATTGCCTTGAGTTATAATTCATGCCAACTATCGGGCAGATACATCGTCAATTAAAAAAGTTTTTCATGCAAGAACTTTAGTCCGATCGTTCAGTTAATATGGCAGCTATATGCTGTAGTTATCCGATCTGTACAATTTCTTCAAAGATTACATTATTGCGTTGACTTATAATCCATGCCAATTTCCGGGAAGATACCTCGTCATATAAAAATGTTTTCCATGTAAGAACTTTAGTCCGATCGTTCAGTTAATATGGCAGCTATATGCTGTAGTTATCCGATCTGTACAATTTCTTCGAAGATTACATTATTGCGTTAACTTATAATCCATGCCAATTTCCGGGAAGATACCTCGTCATATAAAAAAGTTTTCCATGTAAGAACTTTAGTCCGAGCGTTCAGTTAATATGGCAGCTATATGCTGTAGTTATCCGATCTGTACAATTTCTTCAAAGATTACATTGTTGCGTTAACTTATAATCCATGCCAAATTCCGGGAAAATACCTCGTCAATTAAAAAAGTTTTTCATGCAAGAACTTTAGTCCGATCGTTCAGTTAATATGGCAGCTATATGCTGTAGTTAGCCGATCTGTACAATTTCTTCGAAGATTACAGTATTGCCTTAAGTTATAATACATGCCAAATTTAGTGAAGATACTTCGTATAATAAAAAAGTTTTCCATGCAAGAACTTTAGTCCGATCGTTCAGAAAATATGGCAGCTATATGCTGTAGTCATCCGATCTGTACAATTTCTACGAAGATTACATTATTGCCTTAGGTTATAATCCATGCCAAATTTCGTGAAGATATTTTGTCAAATGAAAAAATTTTCCATATAAGAACTTTATTCCGATCGTTCAGTTAATATTTCAGCTATATGCTGTAGTTATCCGATCAATATAATTTCTTCGAAGATTACATTATTGCCTTGAGTTATAATTCATGCCAAATATCGGGCAGATAACTCGTCAAATAAAAAAGTTGTCCATGTAAGCAATATATTCCGATCGTTAAGTTAATATGGCAACTATATGCGATAAACATCCGATTTATACAATTTCTTCGAAAATTGCATTATTGTCTTAAAAAGAATTCCATGCCAAATTACGTGAAGATACCTTGTCAAATAAAAAAGTTTTTGATGCAAGAAATTTCCTCCGATCGTTCAGTTAATATGGCAGCTATATGCTGTAGTTAATAGATCTGTATAATTTCTTTGAAGATTACATTATTGCTTTAAGTTATAATCCATGCCAAATATCGGGCAGATACCTCGTCAAATAAAAAAGCTGTCCATGTAAGAAATATATTCCGATCGTTCAGTTAATATGGCAACTATATGCGATAAACATCCGATTTATACAATTTCTTCGAAAATTGCATTTTTGTCTTAAAAAGAATTCCATGCCAAATTACGTGAAGATACCTCGTCAAATAAAAAAGTTTTTGATGCAAGAAATTTCGTCCGATTGTTCAGTTAATATGGCAGCTATATGCTGTAGTTAATAGATCTGTATAATTTCTTCGAAGATTACATTATTGCTTTAAGTTATAATCCATGCCAAATATCGGGCAGATACCTCGTCAAATAAAAAAGTTTTTAATGCAAGAAATTTAGTCCGATCGTTTAGTTAATATGGCAGCTATATGCTGTAGTTAATAGATCTGTATAATTTCTTCGAAGATTACATTATTGCCTTAAGTTATAATTCATGCCAAATATCGGGCAGATAACTCGTCAAATAAAAAAGTTGTCCATGTAAGAAATATATTCCGATCGTTCAGTTAATATGGCAACTATATGCGATAAACATCCGATTTATACAATTTCTTCGAAAATTGCATTATTGTCTTAAAAAGAATTCCATGCCAAATTACGTGAAGATACCTCGTCAAATAAAAAAGTTTTTGATGCAAGAAATTTCGTCCGATCGTTCAGTTAATATGGCAGCTATATGCTGTAGTTAATAGATCTGTATAATTTCTTCGAAGATTACATTATTGCTTTAAGTTATAATCCATGCCAAATATCGGGCAGATACCTCGTCAAATAAAAAAGCTGTCCATGTAGGAAATATATTCCGATCGTTCAGTTAATATGGCAACTATATGCGATACACATCCGATTTATACAATTTCTTCGAAGATTACATTATTGCCTTGAGTTATAATTCATGCCAAATTACGTGAAGATACCTCGTCAACTAAAAAAGTTTTTCATGCAAAAAATTTCGTCCGATCGTTCAATTAATATGGCAGCTATATGCTATAGTCATCCGATCTGTACAATTTCTTCGAAGATTATATTATTGCCTTAGGTTATAATCCATGCCAAATTTCGTGAAGATATTTTGTCAAATGAAAAAATTTTCCATATAAGAACTTTATTCCAATCGTTCAGTTAGTATGGCAGCTATATGCTGTAGTTATCCGATCAATATAATTTCTTCGAAGATTACATTATAGCCTTGAGTTATAATTCATGCCAAATTACGTGAAGATACCTCGTCAAATAAAAAAGTTTTTGATGCAAGAAATTTCGTCCGATAGTTCAGTTAATATGGCAGCTATATGCTGTAGTTAATAGATCTGTATAATTTCTTCGAAGATTACATTATTGCTTTAAGTTATAATCCATGCCAAATAACGGGCAGATACCTCGTCAAATAAAACAGTTTTCCATGCAAGAACTTTATTCCGATCTTTCAGTAAATATGGTAGCTATATGCTGTAGTTATCCGATCTGTATAATTTCTTCGAAGGTTACATTATTGCCTTAAGTTATAAATCATGCCAAATATTGGGCAGATACCTCGTCAAATAAAAAAGTTTTCCGTGTAAGAACTTTATTCCGATCGTTCAGTTAATATGGCAGCTATATGCTGCAGTCATCCTATCTGTACAACTTCTTCGAAGATTACATTGTTGCGTTAACTTATAATCGATGCCAAATTCCGGGAAGATACCCCGTCCAATAAAAAAGTTTTCCATGTAAGAACTTTATTCTGATCGCTCAGTTAATATGGCAGCTATATGCTGTAGTTATCCGATCTGTACAGTTTCTTCGAAGATTACATTATGGCCTTAGGTTATAATCCATGCCAAATTTCGTGAAGATATTTTGTCAAATGAAAAAATTTTCCATATAAGAACTTTATTCCGATCGATCAGTTAATATGGCAACTATATGTGATAAACATCCGATTTATACAATTTCTTCGGATATTGCATTATCGTCTTAAAAAGAATTCCATGCCAAATTTCGTGAAGATACCTTGTCAAATAAAAAATTTTTCATGCAAGAACTTTAGTCCGATCGTTCAGTTAATATGGCAGCTATATGCTGTAGTTATCCGATCTGTATAATTTCTTCGAAGATTACATTATTGCCTTAGGGTATAATCCATGCCAAATTTCGTGAAGATATTTTGTCAAATGAAAAAAATTTCCATATAAAAACTTTATTCCGATCGTTCAGTTAATATGGCAAGTATATGTGATAAACATCCGATTTATACAATTTCTTCGGATATTGCATTATCGTCTTAAAAAGAATTCCATGCCAAATTTCGTGAAGATACCTTGTCAAATAAAAAAGTTTTTCATGCAAGAACTTTAGTCCGATCGTTCAGTTATTATGGCAGCTATATGCTGTAGTTGATAGATCTGTATAATTTCTTCGAAGATTACATTATTGCCTTAAGTTATAATCCATGCCAAATATCGGGCAGATACCTCGTCAAATAAAAAAATTGCCCATGTAAGAAATAAATTCCGATCGTTCAGTTAATATGGCAACTATATGCGATAAACATCCGATTTATACAATTTCTTCAAAGATTACATTATTGCCTTGAGTTATAATTCATGCCAAATTACGTGAAGATACCTCGTCAACTAAAAAAGTTTTTCATGCAAGAAATTTCGCCCGATCGTTCAATTAATATAGCAGCTATATGCTATAGTCATCCGATCTGTACAATTTCTTCGAAGATTACATTATTGCCTTAGGGTATAATCCATGCCAAATTTCGTGAAGATATTTTGTCAAATGAAAAAATTTACCATATAAGAACTTTATTCCGATCGTTCAGTTAGTATGGCAGCTATATGCTGTAGTTATCCGATCAATATAATTTCTTCGAAAATTACATTATTGCCTTGAGTTATAATTCATGCCAAATATCGGGCAGATACCTCGTCAAACAAAACAGTTTTCCATGCAAGAACTTTATTCCGATCTTTCAGTTAATATGGTAGCTATATGCTGTAGTTATCCGATCTGTATAATTTCTTCGAAGATTACATTATTGCCTTAAGTTATAAATCATGCCAAATATTGGACGGATACCTCGTCAAATAAAAAAGTTTTCCGTGTAAGAACTTTATTCCGATCGTTCCGTTAATATGGCAGCTATATGCTGCAGTCATCCGATCTGTACAATTTTTGCGAAGATTACATTGTTGCGTTAACTTATAATCCATGCGAAATTCCGGGCAGATACCCCGTCCAATAAAAAAGTTTTCCATGTAAGAACTTTATTCCGATCGCTCAGTTAATATAGCAGCTATATGCTGTAGTTATCCGATCTGTACAATTTCTTCGAAGATTACATTATGGCCTTAGGTTATAATCCATGCCAAATTTCGTGAAGATATTTTGTCAAAAGAAAAAATTTTCCTTATAAGAGCTTTATTCCGCTCGTTCAGTTAATATGGCAACTATATGTGATAAACATCCGATTTATACAATTTCTTCGGATATTGCATTATCGTCTTAAAAAGAATTCCATGCCAAATTTCGTGAAGATACCTTGTCAAATAAAAAAGTTTTTCATGCAAGAACTTTAGTCCGATCGTTCAGTTATTATGGCAGCTATATACTGTAGGTATCCGATCTGTACAATTTCTTCGAAGATTACATTATTGCCTTAAGTTATAATACATGCCAAATTTAGTGAAGATACATCGTCAAATAAAACAGTTTTCCATGCAAGAACTTTATTCCGATCTTTCATTTAATATGGTAGCTATATGCTCTAGTTATCCGAACTGTACAATTTCTTCGAAGATTACATTGTTGCGTTAACTTATAATCCATGCCAAATTCCGGGAAGATACCTCGTCATATAAAAAAGTTTTCTATGTAAGAACTTTATTCCGATCGTTCAGTTAATATGGCAGCTATATGCTGTAGTCATCCGATCTGTACAATTTCTTCGAAGATTACATTGTTGCGTTAACTTATAATCCATGCCAAATTCCGGGAAGATACCTCGTCCAATAAAAAAGTTTTCCATGCAAGAAATTTAGTCCGATCGTTCAGTTAATATGGCAGCTATATGCTGTAGTCATCCGATCTGTACAATTTCTTCGAAGATTACATTATTGCCTTAGGTTATAATCCATGCCAAATTTCGTGAAGATATTTTGTCAAATGAAAAAATTTTGCATATAAGAACTTTATTCCGATCGTTCAGTTAATATGGCAACTATATGCGATAAACATCCGATTTATACAATTTCTTCGGATATTGCAATATCGTCTTTAAAGGAATTCCATGCCAAATTTCGTTAAAATACCTTGTCAAATAAAAAAGTTTTTCATGCAAGAACTTTAGTCCGATCGTTCAGTTAATATGGCAGCTATATGCTGTAGTTATCCGATCTGTACAATTTCTTCGAAGATTACATTATTGCGTTAACTTATAATCCATGCCAATTTCCGGGAAGATGCCTCGTCATATAAAAAAGTTTTCCATGTAAGAACTTTATTCCGATCGTTCAGTTAATATGGCAGCTATATGCTGTAGTCATCCGATCTGTACAATTTCTTCGAAGATTACATTGTTGCGTTAACTTATAATCCATGCCAAATTCCGGGAAGATACCTCGTCCAATAAAAAAGTTTTCCATGCAAGAAATTTAGTCCGATCGTTCAGTTAATATGGCAGCTATATGCTGTAGTCATCCGATCTGTACAATTTCTTCGAAGATTACATTATTGCCTTAGGTTATAATCCATGCCAAATTTCGTGAAGATATTTTGTCAAATGAAAAAATTTTGCATATAAGAACTTTATTCCGATCGTTCAGTTAATATGGCAACTATATGCGATAAACATCCGATTTATACAATTTCTTCGGATATTGCAATATCGTCTTTAAATGAATTCCATGCCAAATTTCGTTAAAATACCTTGTCAAATAAAAAAGTTTTTCATGCAAGAACTTTAGTCCGATCGTTCAGTTAATATGGCAGCTATATGCTGTAGTCATCCGATCTGTACAATTTCTTCGAAGATTACATTGTTGCGTTAACTTATAATCCATGCCAAATTCCGGGAAGATACCTCGTCCAATAAAAAAGTTTTCCATTTAAGAACTTTATTCCGATCGCTCAGTTAATATGGCAGATATATGCTGTAGTTATCCGATCTGTACAATTTCTTCGAAGATTACATTATTGCCTTAGGTTATAATCCATGCCAAATTTCGTGAAAATATTTTGTCAAATGAAAAAAATTTCCATATAAGAACTTTATTCCAATCGTTCAGTTAATACGGCAACTATATGCTGTAGTTATTCGATCTGTACAATTTCTTCGAAGATTACAATATTGCGTTAAGTTATAATATATGCCCAATTTAGTGAAGATACTTCGTCTAATAAAAAACTTTTCCATGCAAGAACTTTATTCCGACCGTTCAGTTTATATGGCAGCTATATGCTGTAGTCATCCGATCTGTACAATTTCTTCGAAGATTACATTATTGCCTTGAGTTATAATTCATGCAAAATATCGGGCAGATACCTCGTCAAAGAAAAAAGTTTTCCATGCAAGAAATTTATTCCGATCGTTCAGTTAATATGGCAGCTATATGCTGTAGTCATCCGATCTGTACAATTTCTTCGAAGATTACATTGTTGCGTTAACTTACAATCCATGCCAAATTCCGGGAAGATACCTCGTCCAATAAAAAAGTTTTCCATTTAAGAACTTTATTCCGATCGCTCAGTTAAATGGTGACACTTTACTCCGATCGTTCAGTTAATATGGGAAATATATGGTTTAGTCATCCGATTTATACAATTTATTCGGAGATTGCCCTTTTACCTCAAATAATAATCCACGCCAAAAATGGTGAAGATACCTTGGCAAATAAAAAACATTTTGATGCAAGAATTTTCCTCAGATAGTTCAGTTAATATGGAAGCTATATGTTATAGTCATCCGATCTATACTATTTATTCGGATAATGAATTATTGTCTAAAGTTATAATCCATGCCCATTTTCGTGAAGATATCTCGTCAAATGAAAGAGTTTTCCATGTAAGATCTTTAGTCCGATCGGTTAGTTAATATGGCAGCTATATGCTGTAGTCGTCCGATCTGTACAGTTTCTTTGAAGATTACACTCTTGCCGTAGACAATAACTCATGCCTTGTTTTGTGAAGACACCTTCCATATGAAGAAGTTTTTCATGCTTGCACTTTACTCCGATCGCTCAGTTAATATGGCAGGTATACGCTTTAGTCATCCGATTTATATAATTTATTCGGAGATTGTCTTCTTGCCCTAAATAATAATCCACGCAAAATTTCGTGGAGATATCTCGTCAAACGAAAGATTTTTTATTACAAGGACTTTGTTCCGATCGTTTACTTAATATGGCAGCTATATGATATAGCCATCCGATCGGAACAATTTTTTCTCAGATTACGTTATTGCCTTAAGTTATAATCCACGCTGAATATCGTTCGTTATAATCCATGTCAAATTTCGAGAAGATACCTCGTAAAAAAAATTTTCCATGCAAGAAATTTATTCCGATCGTTTAGCTAATAGGGCCGCTAGATTGCTTTGCTGCCTTAATTAATATTCCACGCCACATTGCGTGAAGATACCACGTCAAATGAAATTGTTTTCCATACAAGCACTTTGCTACGAACGTTAAGTTAATATGGCAGCTATACGAAATAGTCATATGATCTATACACTTTCTTTGGAGATTGCATTATTCCAATAATACATGTCAAATTTCGTGAAGATAACTCGTCAAACAAAAATTATTTCATTGCAAGCACTTTGTTCCGATCGTTCAGCTGATATGGCAGCTATATGCTATAGTCTTCTGATAAATATAATTTTTCGGAGATTGCATTATTGGCTGAAATAATAATCCATGCCTGATTTCGTGAAGATACCTCGTCAAATAAAAAAGTGTTCCATGCAAGAACTTTACTCCGATCGTTCAGTTAGTATGGGAGCTATATGCTCTAGTCATCCGATCTATACAATTTCTTCGGAGATTGCTTTGTTGCCTTAATTAATATTCCTCGTCAAATTTCGTGAAGATACTTCGTCAAATAAAAAAAGAAAGTGAGAGCTATATGTTACAATGATACGATTTAAAAACAATTTTTGACGATTACATTGTTGCCTAAAAAAATAACTCATGCCAAATTTCTTGAAGATATCTTGTCAAATGAAAAAGTTTTCCACGCAAGCATTTTGGACCAATCGTTCAGTTAATACGGCAGCTATATGCTCTAGTCATCCGATCTGCACAAATCCTTCGAATATTACAATATTGCCTTAAGTTATAAACCATATCAAATTTCGAGAAGATACCTCGTAAAAAAAAATTTTCCATGCAAGAAATCTATTCCGATCGTTTAGCTAATAGGGGCGCTGTATGCTATAGTCATCCGATTTATACACTTTCTTCGGAGTAAACATTATTCCAATAATTCATGTCAAATTTCGTGAAGATACCCATGCAAGCACCTTGTTCCGATCGTTCAGTTAATATGGTAGCAATATGCTGTAGATACAATTTCTGCCGATCTATACAATTTCTTCGGAGATTGCAGTATTGCCTAAGAAAATAACTCAAGTCCAATTTCGTAAAGATACGAAATTACGAATGTAAAATAAAAGAGTTTTCAATACAACGACTTTGCTCCGATCGTTCACTTAATATAGTCTACCGATCTACACAACTTCGTCTGAGAATGCATTATTGCAATAATCCACGAAAATTTTCGTGAAGATATTTCGTCAAATGAAAGAGTTTTCCATACAAGCACTTTATTCCCATCGTTCAGTTTGTATGGCAGCTATTTGCTATAGTTATCCGAACTAAACAATTTTTTCGGAGATTGCTTTATTGCATTACGTTATAATCCATGCCCAACTTCGTGAAGATACCTCGTCATATGAAAAAAATTTCCATGCAAGCAATTTACCCCGATCGTTCAGTTAATTACGCAGCTATACGATATAGTCATCTCATCTATACACTTTCTTTGGAAATTGCATTATTCTAATAATCCATGTCAAATTTCATGGAGATACCTCGTCAAACAAAAAAGATTTCCATGCAAGCACTTTGCTTTGATCGTTCAGTTAATATGGGAGCTATATGCTGTAGTCATCCGATCGGCACAGTTTCTTCGCAGATTAAGGTTTTGTCTTAAATTATAGTTCATGCCCAATTTCGTGACGATGCCTCATCAAATGAAAAAGGTTTCCATACAAGCATTTTCTCCGATCGTTCAGTTAATATGGCAGCTATATGATATAGTCATCTGCATAGCATTATTCCAATAACCCATGTCAAATTTCGTGAAGATTCCTCGTCAAACAAGAAAGATTTCCATGCAAGAACTTTAGTTCGATCGTTGAGTTAAGATGGCAGCTATATGCTATAGTCATTCGATTTATACAAATTTTTGGAGATTATATTGTTGCTTAAGAGAAAAACTCATGCCTAATTTGGTGAAGATACCTTGTCAAATGAAAAAGTTTTTCACGTAAGGACTTTAGTCCGATCTTTTAGTTTGTATGGCAGCTATATGCTATAGTCTTCCGATAAATAAAATTTTTCGGAGATTGCATTATTGGCTGAAGTAATAATCAATAATCGTCAAATAAAAAGTTTTCCTTGCAAGCACTGTGCTCCAATCGTTCAGTTAATATGGCAGCTATACGATATAGTCATCTGATCTATACAATTTTTTTGGGGATTGAATTATTGCAATAATCCATGCAAAATTTTCATTCAAGAACTATAGTCCGATCGTTCAGTTGATATGGCATCCATATGCTGTAATCATCCGATCTATACAATTTCTTTGAAGATTGTAGTATTGGCTGAAGTTATAACCTTGCCAAATTTCGTGAAGATACCTCGTCAAATAAAAAATTTTTCATGTAAACGCTTTACTCTGATCGTTCAGTTAATGCGGCAGCTATATGCTGTATCATTCGATCTATACAATTCCTTCGGCGATTACTTTGTTGGCTAAGAGAATAACTCTTGCCAAATTTCGTGAAGAAGGTTCCCATGAAAGCGCTTTACTCTGATCGTTCAGTTAGTATGGGAGCTATAATAATATATGCCTAATTTTGTGAAGAGACCTCGTCAAATGCAAAAGTTTTTTACACAAGAACTTTAGTCCGATCGTTTAGTTTTTAAGTCAGCTAGATACTGTAGTCATCCGATTAATACAATTTCTTCGGCGGTGGCTTTGTTGCCGAAGAAAATACCTCATGCCAAATTTTCTAAAGATGCCTCTTCAAATAAATAATTTCGTGAAGATAGCTCGTCAAATAAAAAAGTTTTCCATGCAAGCACTTTACTCCGATAGTTCAGTTAATATTCCAACTATATTCTGCAGTCGTGTTTTTTAAACAATTTCTTCGGAGATTACATAGTTGACCTAGACAATAATTCATGCCAAATTTCATGAAGATACCTCGTCAAATAAAGAATTTTTCAACGCAAGCAATTGATTCCGATCGTTCAGTTTGTATGGCAGCTATATGCTATAGTCATCCGATTTATACGATTTCTGTGGTGATCAAATAGTTGCTTTAGACAATAACTCATGCGTAATGTCGGGAAGATACCTCTTGAAATAAAAAAGTTTTCTGTGCAAGCGCTCTACTACGATCGTGTAGTTAATGTGGCAGCTATATGCTTTGGCCATCCGATTTATACAATTTCTTCAAAGATTACATTTTATATTTAATGGAATGCGATATCTGTCCACTTTTCATACAATACAGAGTCAATATGCGCATTATCCGACAATGAAACAAATTTTATCCTCTGTAACAAAACTTTTCGACCCCGCAGGATGGCTTTCGCCAATTATGATACCAGTCAAAGTCCTAACACAAGAATTATGGCTAGACGGAACGTACTGGGACGAACAAGTGAAACCACTTCGTTTGGAAAAATCATTCCAGTACGTAAACAATCTGAACGACATTTCTCAGATACAAATCCCGTGATGGGTAAACTATTCCCCAGACTATAAAGTCGAACTAAACGGCTTCTACGACGCCTCTGAAAAGGCTACCACAAGCAACTTATTAGTAGCAAGGGCAAAGGTGGCCTCTCTAAAACAACAAGTCGTCCATGCCATAAACTATGTGGCGCGCTGTTACTAGCCAAATTATTATCTTTGGCGCAAGCGCACTTAAACATGGCAAAATATAAATTATATTTATGGTCCTGGTTAGAAAAACCACCATATGCATGGAAGACGTATATCTCAAATCGCAAATACCAGCACCTTCCCACCACCTCCCTCTGGTGGAATGGCCCCTAATGGTTAACAGAATATCCCGATTATTGGCCAGCATCGCCAACTCTTTCCTCACAACATCGGATGATACTGACATCTCAGCGTACTCTTAATACTAAATCCATAGCTGGATATGAAAGGTTTGCTTCTAGCGAATGGTCGGCTTGCCAACTCCAGCCTGACATATAATGAACGCCATCCCATAATTATACCAGAATAGTCAAAGCTTCCCACATTACTACTCCGTTATATCCACATAATAATGCTACACGCTGAACATCCCCTAATGCAACATATAGTCCGCCAAGAGTTTTATATTCCCCGACTTAAGCTCCTAATAAAAAAGTGCATTTTCATGTGCAAGATCTGAACTATGCATATGCAGAAGAAGCAAACGCCGATTATGGCAGCACTTCTACCGGAATGCTGCAACTTTACTTTGCCTTTCAGTATGACATGTGTTTGATTGGCCTTTTCAGATAAAGGCGTCCATGCAAATTATTAATTATATTAACAAATATAATCATCAACGAGCGGGGCGTCGATTGGATTGTATAACGAATCGACTGAATAAGACGTGTGTGGAGCGGTGTTGTGTGGAGGTGTAGCTCGTCGGATCGGTTTAAGCCTTCAAGAAAGGCACTATAAATTGACAGCCACATAATAGGTATATGCATAAATATATACATATATTATACTTCACAAAAACAGTGAAGTGAGAAAAAATAGAGCAT